>NC_137974.1:49073953-49201812 GCF_963924665.1 Micromys minutus
GGAATCACCATCCCTGACCTCAAGCTGTATTACAGACCAACTGTGATTAAAACTGCCTGGTATTGGTACAGAGACAGGCAGGTGGATCAATGAAATAGAATCGAAGACCCAGAAATGAACCTACACACATATGGTCACTTTATCTTTGACAAAGGCGCTAAAAACATTCTATGAAAAAAGGACAGCCTCTTCAACAAATGGTGCTGGTTCAACTGGCAGTCAGTATGCAGAAGAATGAAAATAGACCCTTTCTTATCTCCTTGTACAAAGCTCAAGTCCAATTGGATCAAAGACCTCCACTGAAACTAATAGACCAGAAAGTAGGGAAGAGCTTAGAACACATAGGCACAGGGAAAATTTTTCTGAACCAAACACTAATGGCTTATGCTCAAAGATCAAATAGTCAACAAATAGGACCTCATAAAATTACAAAGCTTCTGTAAGGCTAAGGACACTGTCAAAAGGACAAAACAGCAACCAACAGATTGGAAAAAGATCTTCACCAATCCTACATCTGATAGAGGGATAGTATTCAATACATACAAAGACCTCAAGAAGCTATATACCCTAGAAAATCAAAGAATCTTATTAAAAAATAGGATACCGTGCCACACTGAGACTTCTCAATGGAGGAATATCGAATGGCTGAGAAGCACCTAAAGAAACACTCAATATCTCTAGTCATCAGGGAAATGCAAATCAAACAACTCTAAGATTCCACCTCACAACAGTCAGAATAGCTAAGATCAAAAACTCAGGTGACAGCAGAAGTTAAAGAGGTTGTGGAGAAAGAGGAATACTCCTCCACTGTTGGTGGGATTGTAAACTGATGCATCCACTCTGGAAATCAGTCTGGCAGTTCCTCAGAAAATTGAACATAGTGCTACCTGATATGACCCAGTGATATCACTCCTGGGCATATACCCAAAAATAGCTCCAATAATGTTCATAGCAGCTGTATGTAAAATAGCCAGAAGCTGGAAAGAAGCCAGATGTCCCTCAGCAGAGGAATGGATACAGAAATTGTGGTACATATACACAATGGAGTACTACTCAGCTATTAAAAACAATGAGTTCATGAAATTCCTAGGCAAATGAATGGAACTTGAAGCTATTATTCTTAGTGGGGTAACCCAGTCACAAAAGAAAACTCATGGTATGTACTCGCTTATAAGTGGACACTAGCCCCCACCCCAATAAAGAGCTTGGAATACCCAAGAAACCATCCACAGAACTTATGAAGCTCAAAAAGAAGGAAGACCAGAATGTGGATGCCTCAGTCCTTCTTAGAAGGGAGAACAAAACAGGGAAAGAAATACAAGGTTATATAGAGGAGCAGGGATTGAAGAAAAGGTCTACAGAGAGTGCCTCACCTGAAGAACCACCCCATATGCAGCCACCAAACCCAAGAATTATTGCTAATGCCAAGAAGTGTTTACTGGCAGGAACCATGGATGTCTCCTCAGAGGCTCTCCCAGAGTCATACAGATACAAATGAGGGTGCTTGCAGCTAAACATCAGACTGAACATAGGGACCCCAATGAAAGAGGTAGAGAAAGGACTGAGATAGCTGAAAGATTTGCACCGTCATGGGAAGAACAACATCATTATCAGCCAAGGCACTGAGGTGGAGGGGGTGACTGGGAGAGGGAGCACCTTCATGGAAAAATGTTGAGGGGGAGGAGTGAGAGGAGTGGGGAGGAAGGATATAACATTTGAAATGTAAATACAGAGAATATCCAATAAAATTAAAAAAAATAAAAACGATGACTTCATGAAATTCCTGGCAAATGGATGAAAAATATCATCCTGGGTGAGGTAAAAGAAACACACAAGAACAAAAGAACACACATGGTATGCACTCACTGGTAAGTGGATATCAGCCCAAAAGCTCAGAATACCCCAGATACAATCTACATACCATATGAAGCTCAAGATGAAGGAAGACAAATGTGTAGATGCTTCAGTCCTTCTGCGAAGGGGGAACAAATACTCACTGGAAGAAGTACGGAGACAAGTGTGGAGCGGAGACTGAAGGAAAGGCCATCCAGAGACTGCCCCACCTGGGGATCCATCCCATCTACAGTCGCCAAACTCAGTCACTATTGCTCATGCCAAGAAGTGCTTGACAGGAGCCTGATATAGCTGTCCTGCTTCAGTCCTGTATTAAGGGGGAAACAGGATGATCATGGGAGGTGGAGGGAGAGGGGACCTGTGAGGGAGAGAGGAGGGGGAAGAAATAAGGGGATTACAGAAGGTAAGGAAAAAAAAAAAAAAAAAAAACTGGGGATAGCCACTGGAGGTCCCAGACACCAGGGAAACAAAGGCTCCCAGGACCCAACGGGGATGTCTTTTGTTGTAATGCACAGAGAAGTGGGATACAACCAGTTGAGATGACCTCTAGTAAACAGGCACGGCCCCAATGGTGGGATGGGACCATATATTTTTAACCCAGAAATGTTTCTCTTCAAATAAAAAACAGGTACAAAAACTGGAGCAGAGACTGAAGGAAGGGCTATCTGGGACTGCCCCACCAGAAATCCATCCTGTCTGCAGACACAAGATCTGACAAGAGGCACTTGCTGACAGGAACCTAGTAAGGCTGCTCATTAGGAGGTTTGGCCAGCAACTGACCAATGCAGAAGTGGATGCTTAGAGCCAACAATCAGACTCAACTCAGGGAACCTGGTGGGGAAGCTGGCAGAAGGACTGGAGGAGCAGAGGGGTATTGCAACCCCAAAGGAAAAACAACAGCTGGCCAAACCACCCGGTGCTCCCTGGGGCTAGACTACTAACCAAGGCATGTACAGGGAAGGATCCATGACTCCACATACATATGTAGCAGAGGATGGTCTTGTCTGCCATCAATAGGAGGGGAGGCCCTTGGTCCTGTAGAGGTTTAATGCCACAGCATAGGCAGGTACTGAAGCCGTTGAGCAGGAGAGCATGGGTGGGTGGGGGAGCAACAGGAAAAAAGAAAACCATTGATTTACAGTCTGAACTTTACTACTGGGTTTCTAAACAACAATAAGTAACAATTATATGTTAAAATAACTTCGGCCCAAAAGACTTCATTTAAATCTACATCTTGTGCTTCTCAATGTTCTCTGAAGAGCAGATAGAAAGAATGTATATTATGAAAAGGTGCCTGTTCGATTGGTTTCAACAGTATAGGAATATAGTCTCACCACAGCTGTCTACATACTGGAAAGGCTGAGAAGCCACAACCTGTGTAATTCATAAGGTTAGGTGCTTCCCAGTCTGGCACTGAAAGCCTAAAGGATTCTAGGAGAGCTTTTGGTCTATTAGAACACGGTGGTGCTGAAGAAGCTGGTTCTGATGTCAGTGAGGGAGAGCAGGAGAAGCAAAGGGGCTGGTGCACTCAGCAGCAGGAAGCTAAGGCGCACAGACAAAAGCAGCGCTGAATTTTCCTTGAACTTCCTGTACTATGTGAGCCTTTCCCGGAAGTGGAAGCTGTCACCCTCTCCAAGGGTGAACCTTCCTGGAAATATCCTCTAAGCCCAACCTATAGGTGTGTGTCTAAGTTGGCAATCATTAAACTCCCATGCCTTAATATCTTATTAGCTTGAAAAAGATAATATAGGTAAAATTTTAAAGGTTTATTCTTAACTGAAATTGCTTAATAGAATGTGTGCCTGTTAGTAAACAATTCTCATGCTTTGGAATGACTTGAAATGCCATGTTATCAGTGTTCCTATTCCAGCAAAGGCTAAAATGTACTAGCATTTGATTGCTTGGAGAAAGGATTCCAAGAATGCAATCTATGGCATGTCCAGCAGATGACACTGTGTTTCTCTTACAAGTTAAAATAAGTCCATTTGCCTTATTGCATGTTTGCAGTTTCTGTCTTGTGTCTCATTCAATACCCTTCTTTCTGTACTTTGTACAATCATATATTCCAGAAAAGGGGGGTGGGGAAGGTGGTATAAAACTGTATCAAAGAGAAACTTGAAAAGAATGAGTCATCAGAGCTGGATTCACTGCTTTCTACCAACAGATCACCCTAGTCCAGCCTACTGAAATTACTTTCAGTGCGACAAACTCTGGCCGGCCTTAGTGTCTCACCTCAGTCTATTCCCTTCCCAGTCCACCTAAACATCTTCACCCTTCACTTCCTTTCTCAAACTTTGAACACCACACACAAAGAGCACCTGCTCTGTATTTCTCAAAGAAGAGCTATAATGTTTTTTACTGACCTATGAAGCACATCTTCATTGCAATAGTACAGAACTTTGATTGTTCAGTTGATTTCTTGCAGCTTTGGAAGCTGTGAAATCCAAGATCTTGGCACTTTGCAAGTTTGCTGTTAGGTGAGCTGCCTTCTTTCTGTTTCCTCATAGGACACAGCTAACAAACTACTTCAGTCCCTTTAACAAAGGCTATACTGAATTCATGAGCTCCACATATTAACATCTCCTTAAGACTCTTCCTCTCAAAACGAATGCACTGGACTCATGCCCCAACACAAACATTCCAGAGATACAGACACTCAAACCATAGCAATCATGTCCTTCAGGGATTACCTGACACTTCTCTTTTCTCTCCATAACTCCATTGTTTAAAAAGGAAATCCATTACCAAGTCACTTCTCAGAACATTTATACTGCCATTCCCTCCATCTAAAACTAAGCTTACTTGTCTTCCACTGCCAACTACTTCCATCGTCCTTTTTGCAACAAAAGTCCACCGACCTAATCCATGAGTTAATAACTTAATGGGCCCATAAATATTGACATTGGAGGTCAAGACAGGTCAGAAATTGTGGGACCTGTCCTTTGGAGCTATGGAAGCCCTGCAGGAGAGAGGGAATTGTAGAAGGCCTCTGGTGGCTTCCTGTAACACTGCTTTCCCTTGACACTGTCTACTCGGTACACCAAAACCAACTGTGTTATAGAATAGTCTACATTTTGATTTGTTTTTTTGCTTACCTGTGATTTAATTTAACTTCTTTCTCTTTCCTTTGTGTTTCTACAGAGGCTTGGCTAAATCAATTTCAAATTCATTTTATTCTTGTTTGTTTGGCAAGAATACATTATAGTTGGTGCTGTGTGCTTAATGTTGAATTACACCAGGAGACAACTAATGTCTGGTTTTAACTTTTAGTGGTACAAATATTGACCAAAGGATTCATGTGGTGACAACCTAATACCTGCATTGTAATTCCCCCACCTTTTCCCAGTGATATTATCCTCTGATTATTGATGTATGACTCAATTACTTAATTATCACAGTGGTAGTTTGTGGATTCTATCACTATTTGTTCTAATATAATATAATGTAAATAAAGATTCTTTTCTCCATTAGAACACCTTGAAAGGCAAGACTAGTGCCTAATCCATGCATATTAATTGTCAATTTCCACAATGAAAACTTGTCCTGATAATTCTTGTGCTGCCTCTGACAGCCTCTTCTTCCCATCTCTCTGTTTAATTAGTTGGATGATTTGTGTTTTTAGTATCCAAGCTGATTTTATGTTTGTCTGACTTTAGTCAAACTAAAAGTTGTGCTAATTGTAGCAACTCTATCATTTATAGCATTATCCATTAAAATGTAAAAATTTAAAAGCATAATAATATACATATTTAAGATTGACTCTAGAATTAAATCTGGATTTCAATTGTATATTTCAATAAAGGTCAACAGTTAAAATTTTTGTTTGTGCCAAAATCACTTGAAACAAGTTTTTGCTGCAGGTGACTATGTTCTCAATGCTATATTCATTAATATTCATTTTGTAAGACTGTGATGACTGAACCCAGCTGCTGTTAAGGTCACATTATTTGAAGCAGCCTTTTCCCTCTCTCAGGTACTACTAAGATACTAATTACCTGTAAGTTTCTAGGTGGCAGACTTCTCTCACCTGGCAAAGTGAGTTGACACCAAAGGGTATCCTGCTTTTCTGTCTCCTGCCTGACTATAGCCTTCTGCTGTGAGGCCTCCTCATCCTCAGGAAGAAACGAAAAGACATCACTTCCACCACTGGGACTCATTCCTCTTTCTGTCTTTGGCAATGAGGCTGTTATCTGTCTATGGTGTTATAACTTTTCTTACGCCATGATAACATGTTTTAGTCTCCCCTTTAGAGCTGCTTCTCCCAAACCTTTTATATTTACTTGAATTTGTATTCAATTTTTTGAGTTTCTCAAACATTGATATTTTAATTGGTTGTTTTATTATTTACATTTCAAATGTTATCCCCAGTCCCAGTTTCCTCTCCACAAACCTCCCATTCCATCCTCCTCCCCCTGCCTCTAGGAAGGTGCTCCCTCACCAGCCCATCCACTCCTGCCTCACTGCCCTAGTATTCTCATACCCTGGGAGCCTTCAAAAGGACCAAGGGCCTCCCTTCCCAGTGACGCCCAATAAGGGAACCCATGTGTTCCCCCATGTTTACTCTTTGGTTGGTGGTTTAGTCTCTGGGAGTTTTGGGAAGTTTAGTTGGTTGATTGGGGGAAATCTGAATTCTCTCCTTCTAACCATAAAAACAATTTAAACACACTTCTATTAATACCTGCTTATAAGAAGCAGACAGCTTGCCAAACCAGTATTTTGACCCACAATTCCCATGATACCGTCTTTAAAGCAAATAAACTAAACTTTAAAAATCTGTCCTATGGTCATCTGTTTGCAGGAAATGAATTTGGCTTTCTGCCTAGAGCAGCCCAGTTGTATCTTCTCACAGCAGGGGACCTCAGAGCCTGTGAGCTGAGTTTGCCCCTGTGTTTGTTTTATTTAAGGTTCCCCTGCTTGAGCCACCACGTGGTGACTCATCATGGTGACACCCTGCTCTTTCTTAGAAAATAAAACTCTAACTAACCCTAACTCTCAGGCTGATAATCTTTAACTTTCAGTGGATTCTTGCCTAACATGTTGGTTCTCCACCTATAGCAGTAAATATTAGTTTACTGGAAATTGGTTCCATTCACCACACCATGCTACGCCCCCCCCCCCCCCCCCCGTTCCTTTCTGTCTCCAGCAGTGGCTACCCTCCTGAGACTCTCTGCTCATAAACTCTGCTCACATTTCCAGCAACTGCCCCCTGTGAATTATTGTAACAATTCCCAGTAAACTGACAAAATCAAAACTCTCAAAGTTTGTAATTTATTAATCATATTTATATCAGTAAATTATCACTCCACTAAAATGTCCTATAGTAGTAAATATTAGAAAATGGAAGCATTCACCCTCACTATCACTGGCATTGTAGGGCCACATGACATCTACAGGGTATTTTCATCTCAATCAGACTCTTTGACCCAGAGCCCTCTAAACCTCTCCACACAACTCACTAAGTTCTCATGGTGGGTCGCTGCCACACCAGCCCCACAACATCCCGATTCCATGACAGACTTGGTGCATCCTGCCACCAGACCTTTCTCTTGAACTCAGTTGAGTCACTGCATGAAAGAAAACACCACACAATAATCTCAAAGCCAATTGATATTGATACAATCTGCCTACCTATATAAGACAGATTGTCCTGTAATAATCCATACATTATAAATCCTCCAGTAGCAGATCCCAGTGAACCTGCCATCTGAACCATGTGCCTCCCCTACCTACATGTTGTCTCCACATTTCTTCCTGTTCAAAAGACCATCTATTATTTATCATTGTTTTTATTAATTGGCTTTATAGGTTAGGCCATCTCTTTCTTTAGGTTAGGAAGTTTTCTTCTATAATTTTGTTGAAGGTGTTTGCTGGCTCTTTGAGTTGGGAATCTTCACTCGCTTATATACCTGTTATTATCGAGTTCAGTCTTTTCATTATGTCCTAGATTTTTTGAATGTTTTGAGTTAGGAGCTTTTTGATTTTTGTATTTACCTTGACTGTTGTGTCAATGTCTTCTATGGTATCTTCTACACCTGAATTCTCTCTTCTATTTCTTGTATTCTTTTGGTGATGCCTACTTGCATCTATGACTCCTGATCTTTTGTAGGTTTTCTATTTCCAGGATTGTCTCCCTTTGTGTGTGTGTGTGTGTGTGTGTGTGTTTGTTTGTTTGTTTGTTTTTTTTTTTTTTTTTTTTTTTTTTTTTTTTAGTGTTTCTATTTCCAATTTTTGATCCTGGAGGGTTTTTCAATTTCTTTACTTGTTTGATTGTGTTTCCTTGTATTTCTTTAAGGGAGTTATGTGTTTCCTCTTTTATAGATTCTACTTGTTTGCCTGTGTTCTCTTGTATTTCTTTAAGTGGGTTATTTATGTCCTTCTTAAAGTCTTCTATCATCTTCATGAGATGAGAATTTAGATCTGAATCTTGCTTTATAAGTGTGTTGGCATATACAGGACTTTCTGTGAAGACAGAAGTGGGTTCTGATGTTGCCAAGTAGTATTGGTTTCTGTTGCTTATGTCTTTGTGTTTGCCTCTAGTCATCTGGTTATCTCTGGTGTTAACTGGCCTCCCCTCTCTGACTGGATCCTGTTCCTCCTGCAAGCCTTTGAGCCTGTAATCCTGTGATCTTGAATGTGTAAGAACCCCTGGGAGGAACTACAACTTGTGTGTTGGCTAAGTGGGTTGGGATTCAGATCAGAGGTTCTGCTCTAGATAAAGGTGCTAACCAGAATGGTTTCGGGTCTCTAACTGTGTGGGGTATCTCCTGAACATATTTCTGATATCTTGAGAGTTTCATACTCACTTTCATTTTTCTGGAGATTGTCTTGCTGTGTAGTCCTGCCATAATAAGTCATTTATTTGTTTTGGTTTTTTTTTTTTCCAAGAGAGTTGTTCTCTGTGTAGCCTTGGCTGTTCTAAAACTCACTCAGTAGACCATTCTGGCCTTAAACCCAGAGATTGGTCTGCTTGTGCTTCCCAAGTGCTATAACTAAAGGTAGTACACTACAGTCACATTTACGTGTTTTTAACAGTTCTTTTTAACTTCATATTTTGCACATTTTCCTACATTTCCTAAAACTTGAATGCTAATCTATTTTAGGTGTCTTTTAAAAGTTATCAGAGATTTAATAATGTCTTTCCTGCTTGTTAAGTCCCCTCATATCCTCATGTATTATTAAATATTATGTTGTTAAATATATTTATCTTTTGTAAATTGTCTTTAAACTAAACCATTATTAAAATGGTTTTTTAATTCAAGCTCAGAAAGAAACTGGATTATGGTTGTTTCTAGTACTTAAGTTTCTAGTATTTTTAAATTAAATGTACAGTTTACTCATTAGGAATGTTTCCTTGGGGATACTCCTCTGAAATATCTGTGAAGGTCAACCTTGGGTGTCAACCTGAATGTACTAGGAGACTTGTAGCATTAATAAAGCATACTTCTAGTTGTGCAAAGAGGTATTTACAGAGAGTATTCAAATGTAGGACAGCTCCTGAGGAAGAAAGACATGCCCTGACTGTGAGCAGCACCTTTCAACAAGGTAGGAACCAGAGGGATAGAAAGCTAGATAACTATAGGATCCTACTCACATATACTGTTACACTGCCCCCTCCTCCCATCTTCACTGAAGGCTCTTCCGTCAGATATTCTTATCAAAGTTATTCATGTAAGAGGAATTACAAATTCTAGCTACCCAACATAAAAGACACAGAATCCTAGTATTTTATTTACAAGCTGTTAGCCTAGATAGGGCAGCTTTTGGGGCTATTTTAACTTATATCCAGTCATATGTCCCTTGTTACTTGCTGCTTTTCCTGTGCTCATGATCCATCTACTCCCATGACAGCTTCCTCCTCTCTTTTTGTCTTTTATCCTTTCCTGCTCTCTACCTGCAAAGCCTAGCCATGTAACTGAAAACCTGTCTATATCTATCTATTGCCCAATCACAAGCTTTAGCCTTTTATTGACAGATTAACTTGGGGATCAAGATACACATGTGCACATGCAAGCACACATGCACATGCACAGGCACGCACGCTTACACACACAGAGGCTGGTATACATGAAGATCCACTAGTCTTGGAGCAACTAGATCTTGGGTTATAGAATTTGAGTACAAGCACCACATCAATCCCTATTCCACTTTTTGGTAAATAAAACGGCTCTTTTTCTTATAAGAATCTACAGTATGAACCATTATAAAAATTATTAGGTAAAAGTTATACTTAAAAAAAATCCATTCTGTTTTGTATGTGGAAAACTTTGGACAAAATATTCAATCATCTATTCTATCTTGGTGAGTTCGGAGTTCTGTATATAGATCATTTTCTCATTACCATCTTAAGCATTTGAACCCTCTACCTTTTGTTATTTGCTATTACCAACCCTAAAACCTCTATTTATAACTTCATTATAAGTCTTCATTTTCTGCCTAGTCGCAGGATTGAAGCACTGGAGTCAAAGGGCCAATGTCTGCAACCATAACTCTATATCAGGTGCTCTGTTTGGTTCTCTCTGGTGCTTATTACAGTGACATATTACAAAAACTAAGACAACAGCAGGAGATCATTTGTTAAATAACCCCAAATTTCCTTATGATTTGAGGACTGCCTTCATTATTGCTTAAATTTCCATTACCACTTGTTTCTGCATACAGACTTTTATTCAAATGAAAACAATGATTTGTTTTAAAGTGTTATTTCAAATTTATAGTGAAGCTAAATTATATTTCTCATATCTGCTTATGTATCTAAAAGAGAAAGAAAGGAAATAAGAGAATTATAGGTTCTTGGATCAGACTTTATCTACTGACCCAAAGGCAATCTGGGATATCAGCCCCTTCCTACATCTGGCAATGCTGGTCTATCTTTTTTCTTGGATTAGGCAATACTGGCCTGTCCTCTATATCCATTTACCCAGAATTTGGCTATTGCCACAATATTCAAGTGGTTACGTTTCCCTCTGGAAATCCCCCAGAGGCCCTTGTTCAGAAATGTTCTTGTTCAGAGTAAAGTTTGAAGTCACAGAAACATGGAATGGCTGTTTTTTGTTATCATCCCATAAAGTCAGAACACAGAGTTTAAATTAATCTATTTTAGTTTTTAGATTTTAGCTTTTGAGTGGTTTGTGTACATATATGTATGTGCACCATGTGTGTACAGTACCTACAGAGATCAGAGAGAGAATTATGATCGTGTGGGACACCATGAGGAATCTGGAAACAAACCAAGGTCTGTGAGAGAGCAGCAAGCACTCTTAACTGCTGAGCCATCTCTTGAGCCCAGATTTATCTTTTTTTTTTTTTACTTCAAAATTTATAAAAATCAACCCCTTCCTCACACCACCATAGAGGATGGAAGCGGGTAGAGTTCCTCTTGTCTGAGCTTTACAGGCAGAGGAGCAATGAATCTCCAAGTTAATATTAAGTACAGACAGTTATTCCTATGTAGTGTTCTCAGCCCAGAATGTGCTGTTTTGGTTATATTCCCCACTGTGTCTTGAATTGCTCTCTAAGATGAGGAAACACAAGGAGGCAAGAGAGTGACCTATGCCCTCTAGGGGATCAGCTCTTATGGTGACTTTTCCTGGAAGAGCCATGCACTTTAGGACCCAGAACAAGGTATAGATGCATCTAGGGCATTTGTAGTTTGTTTGTTTTTGTTTATGAGACAGGTAGCTCGCTCTATAGACCAGGCAGTGTTTAACTCGGAGATTTGCCTGTCTCTGCCTCTGCCTCCTGAGTGCTGGGATTGAAGGTGTGCACTCCCACCCACCAGCTACTGTCTGCATGTTTACTGCCAGTGCCACTTATCGAACTCATGAGGTTTTGGCCAGGAAGAAAACAGAAGCAAAGTAACAAAAGCCACACTTACCAGGACAGGTCAATCAAGCAATAGGAAAACACCATCAATGCTTCAAGACAGATCTCAGCACGAACCTCCAGAGACAAGGAACTCCTAGCTCCACATAGTTATCATTAGCATTCTGAGGAGTCCTTTAAGCTTAAAGGATCTTGATTGAGACCAAACTAGGACTAGTGACTTTAATGCTGACACAATAAACATATTTTAATATAGGCAAGGAAAGATATGAAAGATATTGGAATGGAAAGTACAGTTTTCCAAAGGAAAGCTCTCTGGTTTCCATCTTAAATCAGGGCATATGCAGCTGGAGAGATGGCTGAGTGGTTAAGAGCAGTTATTGCTCTCATAGAGGATGATGGTTCAGTTCTTAGTACTCACAAGGTGGCTCACAGCCGCCTGTAATCCAGGTTCAGGAAACCCAAAACCCTCTTTGGGTTGTTAAGCTTGGTAGAGGTCCTTTCTTGACCTGCGTAAGTTTTTTTTTTTTTTTTTTTTTTTTGTTTCGTTTTTTGTTCCCTTGGAGAATTACAACAGAATCTACTATTGTGGTAAAGACCTCTTAACTAAAACAAGAGACCTTGATTTCTATTGCCATCCACTTTTGTTGAATATGAAGCTTTTCAAATAGATTTTTAAAATAGAAGTTTTGGGTTGCAACACAATTGTGTGATAGATACTTTCACAGCCGTCACTGCCAGTACCTTGCACCACAGGGGCATACTGCTATTAACATCATTAAGACTTAAAAACTAAAGTCTCTGGTGCACACTGCAGCTAACTCTTAATGCTGCATATTCTCTGGGTTGGGATAAATGCTATGGTATGTATTCACTGCTTTAGTATTGCAGAGTAATTATGCTGTCCTAAAGTTCCCCTGCAATGAAAGTGTTGACCTCACCTGTAGATTAACCCTTTGACAAGTTCATAATTAGATGGGTTTGTTGGTTACTTTTATATTAGGACACCAACAAGCCTGACAGAAGCTCTCCAGGGAGGAAGGATTTATTTTGGTTTTCCATTTCAGGTACTACCAGGTCATCAAAATGGGGAGGAATTCTGCAGGAGCTTTTACAGACTTTTTATAACATAGAGGATCAGAAAGAATTAGCACCCTCAAGACCTATTTCCTCCAGCTAGCTAGGCACTGTAAGCTGAGATCACTAAATGTTCAACATATGAGCTATGGGGATGTTTTATATTTAGACAATAACAATACTTGGGCGTGTTTCTTTTTAAGGGTTTATCTTGACCGTCGAACCTTCATCCATCTCTCTGCTTCTTCTTGCTTTAAAAATGTCAAGTAGTTACTTTCCTCGTGGCTGTAACAAAACACCTAAGAAAAGCAAGTTATCAGAAGGAAGGGTTTCGTTTTGGCTAACAGCTCAAAGGCAGAAGCTTGAGATGGCTGGTCAAATTGCATCTGTAGCCAAGAAGCAAATTGAGATGGATTTTGATGATCAGCTTCCTTCATTTTTATTCAGTTCAGGATCAGTTCATACACTGGTGTCATCCAGACTGGGGTCAGGATATAAACATTTTTATTTCATTTAGCTCAATCTAGAACCTTCCTTCTGAGGTTTTGTCTCCTAGGTTGGTTATAAATCCGAGAAAGTTGATAGTCAAGATTGATCAGCACAGCAGACATGCTTCTCTACATGTTGTTTTAGATACAAAATAACCGAGCCCTCTTGTGAGGTTGAAGCAACTTGGAAATATGCAGAATTTGTTCCTGGAATAGCCCTGTTCAACAGGTCCACTTGGAGATTAATTTTGATGTGCATCTTATGAAGTTCCTCAGATGTGAATTCTGATTGCCTATAGCAATAAGAAACTGGAAATCCATCCATATACTGAAATTACCTTTGTATTTCTCTCCCTGGTCTTAAGAACACTTCTAACTAATCCTTACAAGGAGCACAGGTTAAGACAGTGAAGGAAAAACAAACAAACAAACAAACAAAAACCCAAAATGCAACCATCCAGGTATAATAAGTATTGGCATTTGGATTATCATTTCTTCATGTATGGGATCACACCACAATAATTTTTATAACTGTAGGTTTTATCATCATCATCATTTTTATTACTTTGGACTACTTATTAATTTCTTCCTTGTTCCCACCTAATTCCTTCTTCATCACTTTCCACTATTGTCCCTTCCCACTAATATCTTTTGCTTTTTTTTTTTTTTTTTTTTTTTTTTGCATGCTCACATAATTACAGTGACAAGACCATAGACAGCTGCACACATATTAATCATGTCAGTTTACCCTGGAATCAATTGTGATAACTACTGTTCCCATGTGTTCCTATAATTTTTGTGTTGACCATATAGGATGGTGGCAATACTAACTCTTTGGGGCAGCTTTTTTCATAAGGCAGCTCAGCTTGATGGATTCCATCATCTCTCTGCCTAGCCTTATGTTTCACCTAGGGCTGAAAAGAAAAACAAGAGATTGGCCCAGAGGTGTTTCCTTTCAGAACATTTTGGAGTAGATATACTTAAGGCATTTATGTCTATGATAGAAGGAGAGAGATCCTTAGAGACTGGCTTGTCTGAGATTACAAAGTCAGAGTGTGGGAGACAAAGCTTCCATGAACAGAAGCTTTCTCAGTTCTTATAGGCAGGATTGGTGTTTGAATAAAACTAAGTGCACCCTCCAATCTCTGACCGTGTACTCTCACAGAACTTCCTCTCAAACTAAGTCTACTCTACAAGGAGTGGGGGGAGAATGGAAGGCATGTTATATACCACTGAACATTACACAATAATTCCGCCAGATAAACACATTCTTTCCCATTAAAAATCTGTTTGGAAAAAAATTATATTTCTGAACAGTGGTCAATATATGTAGCTAAAACCAGAGCGTTGTCAGTTACAATCAAGTCTTTTAAAAAGCTGTACTCCCAAGCTATGGGAGGCATTACAGAAAAAAAGGTATTGCTGGAGGTGTTTGGCCCCAGCAGAGTAGTGAGTAGCTTGTGTTCTCAAGCTCACAAAAAAAGGCTTCAGTAGAAAATGTGTTTTCTTGTATATATTTGGCACAGCATGTGCTTGGTTTAGATTGTCAGAAACATACCATTTATTAAAGTATACAGAAAAAGTATTGCTATCAAATTCAGTCTTATTAAATATTCAAGTTATATATATATTATTATACTTCATGCATTAACACAAAAGTATGTATGTCACAAACATGTATGAGAGTCAGAAACAACTTTCAGGAGTGAGTCCTCCTCTTCTACTTTGGGTTTCAGGGATCAAATCTGTAGTCTTCAGAATGTACTTGTGGCCACTGAACCATCTTTCTGGTCACTGAAACTTTTTCTGTCAGAACTTCTCATCCAAATCTGTTTCTAAATAATGGTATCTTCCTTGTAATTAATTCTTAGGTTTATAATTCAGCCCCAGTGCATTTTTGGCTATTATGGTAACATGCAACCTGGTGATTGCCAGTTGTGATTTACACACAGCTGAAGTTGCTTCACTATTACAGTCAAAACAAAGCATGGAAGTCTGTTTTCAGAATTAGAGCAACCCATGATCATGGGTCAGAAGAATTCATATTGTAAAAGTAACCATCCTACCAAAAACAATCTACAGATCCAAAGCAACATCAGTTACAAAGCCCAATGCTATCTTTTTATAGAAATGGGAAAAATCTTTAGAATTGTGTGGAAATGAAAAAGAGCCAGGTTAGCTAAAACAATCTTGAACAAAGACTGTAGTTTTCTGTTGATGTGATAAAATACCCCAACAAAAGGCAAATGCATACAAAAGCTGCTGTAACTGTGCTTCATGGAGGCCAGACTCCACCTAGACCTGGTTACAGAAGTTGAAGTTCATCCATGTGGGAAATGTCACGTTTATCACACCAACAACTCCACTCTCAATACTGTTTTCTGTGTTGGTGGCAGATCACTCATATGATATTAATTTTTCACCTTTCTTTACTGTGTTAATTAATTACACTTTATAAATAAAATGCTTTCATCTGAATCACTGTCTCTGTCTTTGCTTCTTGGAGAAAGGAAACTCAGTAATACCAGGGCTGCTGGATACTTGGAAGACATAGCTGACAACTGTTCATGTTCTAACTGCTCTGTGAATGCCAGCCTATCTCTGTTTCATACATGAGGACACTGAGGAGCAGGGGAGGTAGGATACCAAACTTACTCAGACAGTAGATGGGTTTTTGAGGATGCCCACTATAATTTTCCTGTATGGAAATTCTGATTCACAGCCTGTGTGGAGCTTTTTGATTTGGCCTTGTTGACATTTGGGACCACATAATTGTTCTAGGTGCTTCCCTGTGTGTTGTGGGATTTTGAGCCACATCCTGGATTCCAGGCACTCAATGCTAATAGAACCTGTCACTGATGTGGCAACTAAGCATGCCTCTACAAATGGTTCACTTGTACTCTATGGGAGAGGAGGATGGATTCCTACGAGCACCAGGGGCGACAGAGGAAGGTTAGGGCAGAAAAGCAAGTGGAAATCAGGTTTGTGCTGAGGGAGAGACTTAAGTGACAATGTCCATCGTCATGGGGCTTCCCAGGAACAGCTGTTCTGAGTAGTGCTTGTTAGAAAGTTCTTTCCTATTGAGCCTGAGGCCAACTCAGGGATCTTACTTCATCAGTGTGCCCTGCATAGTCCTAATCCTTCATGGGTTGGCACTTGAAATAGTGTGTCCCTGTCATCTCCCTGAGACTGCTGTGGACCCCTGGCACTCCAAGGTTCAAGAACAAAAATAGCAACTGCAGCTGTCGGGAGGTCAGTGGATAATTCTTGGTTGGAAAATTCACGCCTCCAGGCTCCAGTTCAAACCTCTAAGCAAGACTTACCAGGGATTTTAAAACCTCTACAAATTTCTGACATAGTTTCCAATGGTCTCATGTTTAAGAAACTCTGATCTAAGTCATTCTCAACTCAGGAAACAGTTGTGATTTACTTCTTTAAGCACCCATCATGCATGTTATGCCTTCATTTTCATTGAATTCTAGATGGATGGAGGGAGAGAACTGGGTGGGAGAGTGGATGAGGAGGAGAACGGGAATAGGGATCCGGTGCTAAGAGGAGGGGGTGGGAGAAAAAACATAAATCAGTGGCAGGGAGCATCTCTAGGACTGGCTGGAGACCTGGAGCTGGGAAGGCTCCCAAGAGTCTATGGGATGACCTTAGCTAAGACTCCTACCAACTGGGGATTTGGAGACTCAAATGGCCACCTCCTATATCCAGGCAAAACTTCCAGTGGAGGAAAGGGGGAGACCAACCAACCCACAAAATCTTCTACTTAAAATCTGTCACACCTACAAGATGTGCAGAGATAAAGATGGAGCAAAGATGGAAGGAATAGCCAACCAATGACTAGCCCAACTTGAGACCCATCCCATGGGAGAGAACTAAACCCTGGTACTATTAATGATACTGTTATGCTTATAGACAGAAGCCTAGCATAACTGTCTCCTGAGAGGCTGCATCCAGCAAATGATAGAAACAGAGGCAGAGACCTAGGGCAAAACATCAGGCGGAGCTTAGGAAGCCCTAGAGAAGAGTACAGGATAAGATTGAATGAGCTGGAGGTATCAAGGACACCACAAGACCTACAGAGTCAACTAACTTGGGCCCATGGGGCTCACAGAGACTGAACCACCAATCAGGGAGCATGCATGGGCCGGATCTAGGCCTTACAGATTTGTACTAGATGTGCAGCTTGGTATTCATGTGGGTCCCTTAACAATTTGAGTACGAGGAGGTATTATCTCTGTTGCCTGCCTCTGGCTTCCTGTCCTCTAGCTGGACTGGCTGGTCTGCCTCAGTAGGAAAGGATGAATTTAGTCCTGCTACAACTTGATGTCTCAGGGCAGGTACACAAACGGGGCTTCCACTCGTTTGAGGAGAGAAAAAGAGGATAATAAGGGGACTGGAAGGAGAGCAAGGAGGGGGATCTGTGATCAGGGTATAAAGTGATAAAGAAATAAATTACTTAAAAAAGCAACTCCAGAGGCTTTCAAAAAGATTATTACAAACACTAAAAGACACACCCCCATCCAGTTGTTTTTCTAGTTTTACAAAAAATTAAAATAGTAAACAATCCTCCCCTTTTTAATAAAGTTTTAAAATTTTATACAAAAAAGTATACAAAAATGACAATACAAAAATAAAATACTAATTAGGTTGATTTTTTCTTATATTAGGATTAAGTATACTTAATTTTCCTTTTATTCCCTTTTTTCATATTAGAATAAATGTTTTATTATTTATAACATATGTACTGCAGTCAGTTTTAAAGTTTGCAAGCTAGGCAAGTACTCTACCACTGAGCAACACTTCTAACCCTTTATTTTTATTTGAAAATAACATGCCATAAATTCCTCAGCCTGGCCTCTAACTTTTGATTCTCTTTCCTTCAACCAGATTACAGTTGAGTGACACCAAGTAATCCATTTTCCAAAATTTCCCTTATCTTTTAAACCAAATGTGATTGTGTTGATACTGTTTTTGTGGAGATAAAGGACAACTGCTATAAATAAGTATTAAATAGTGCAGACAGAGAACTGGCATAATTGGGAGAAACGGAAAGTCCAACTGATAAGGCTGGGAAAAATACCAGAGCATCTTGTCCCCTCAAGTTACAAAAAAGAAGATCCAGCGTGGAGCCCCAGGAATCAGTCAAGGATAGAAATCCGGAGAATGTGACAAAGTACAATGCCGATGACAGCAGACCCAGCACTGAGGCTGGACAGAGAAGTGAACATTGGCTTTCTTTCTTTCTTTCTTTCTTTCTTTCTTTCTTTCTTTCTTTCTTTCTTTCTTTCTTTCTTTTTTTTAAGATTTACTTATTTATTTTATGTATGTGAGTACACTGTCTTCAGACACACCAGAAGAGGGCAACCATTACAGATGGTTGTGAGCCACCATGTGGTTGCTGGGAATTGAACTCAGGACCTCTGGAAGAGCAGTCGGTGCTCTTAATCACCGAGCCATCTCTCCAGCCAGAATGTCGGCTTTCATGTGTACTCAGGTCAATCACTTTTATTCTGGAGACTTCAGTAAGTCCCACCTGCCCGCCGCTTTACTTTTCATGACCTGGATTCTATTTTAAGAGTTACGGAGCTTCTCTCCGTAGCTTTTTCCAGGAGTCTTTGTAAAGTTCTCTTCCCTCTGACCCACTTCAAACACCCTTCATACAGGTTTAAATCTTTAACTGTCATCCCTTCCACTGAGCAGATGTTCTCTCTTCCTGGAAATCACTTGCCCTTATTCTGGGTAGGGGCTCAGGTTGTTCTTGGCTGCGTCTTGGCTCAGCATCTTGGGCAGTGCCCCAGGCAGGCCTCAGGAGTGTTTGCAGGTCTGTGTGAAACCCCAACCACCCAAGATATTCGTCCTGTTTGCTTGCAATTAAATTTCTTTTAAGTTAGCTACAAAGTTCTGGGTTTCATTATGGGATTTTCATACTTATGTTACACTTTGATCCCATTTATTCCCTCCCCAGCTGACCTCCCATTTCTTTCTAGAACTGAAACAGAAATCTCCATTTTACCCTGCCCCCAGCTATAGGGTACCAATAACTAGAGAGTTAATCCCTATTTAGAAAATATGGATCTTTGGGGGACATTTAATTTCAGTTGCAAGGGCTACATGTGTGCTGGATGGGACAGGACAGAGACTGAGGGGATGGAGCAAGAGAAGTAGAGAGGGAGGGGGAGGAAAAGGGGGGGGTCAGTCTAGTAATGTGTCTGTGTGAACTCTGGGTAATGCTACCATAAATAACTTGAACTCCAACTGGCTGGCCTTTGGTCATAAGAGCTCATCATTTCAAGTGTGAACCTATATAAAAACACTGGGGACCTGAGAGGACACAAGCTGTGCCATCTCTGCTTCATAAGGTAAAGGCATGTTTAAACTGATGGTTTGGAGGGGTTTGGAGGCAATAACCAGGAGTTGCTTTAAGAAAATTCAAATTCTTTAATAGTAAATACTAATATATGTCAAGCTGATTTAAGACTCTAAAAAGGTAACAGCAGTTATACTAGATTGATCTTTCAATACACAAGCTGTCTTTGGGGAAAATTGTTGACATCAACAACCGTGGTGGGAGGGGTCATTTGATTTCTCGAGAACTATTCCTTTATCTGAAACATGGTCTCCCTCCTTTGTAAAGTAAAACAGTGTTTTAGGTTACATTTGTGGCATCCCATGGTGATAGGCAGGCACTTTATTACATTATATTGCACGCTTATTCCAAACCCTGGAGGTGGTTATACACTATGTCCACCCCACAGCCCCGGACGGAAGTAGTCATACTGAATGTCCACTCTGTTGCCCTGGGGGTGGAAACAGCAGTGGGGACTGCATGTGTGAGAGGCTTTGCTGGATTATAGCTCTCAATCCTCCAACCTCACATGGTAAGTGTCACAATTAAATGCATTTTCAAAGCAGATTCTGCATTAACAGGGCCAACATTCTAACACAGCTTCTCATCACATCAAGGATAGTGTCTGAACCTCACAATAATATTTGTTACTTTTTAAAGGTAGAACCATTAACTTGCTGAGGTCATTGAATAGCTGAAAAATTAAAAGCTAGGAAAGTGTCTGCAAGGGGAAAGATGATTCTGTGAGGCACCTGGGTGGAACACTCCTGAGTAGCTTGGTAAACTGGAGAATTGAGGGAATTACTTGGTGGCCTGCGTGCTTGAGCTGATTAAAACACCACATCACACCCATCTGCTGCAGCCCAGTTTCTTAGACACTCCCTTCACCACAGAAGCCAGGAACATGCAGCCACACCGCCACCAAAATTTCCTTTGAAATAAATAGGGACTCTGCATATGTGGAGTTACAGATGCTTCATGGTTGGAGCCTGAGTGATTGGATTTAAGCAAGTTCTGTAGTAGTGCTTTTGGCTGGGGTTCCCTTAGTAACCGAAACAGTAGAACGGGGCAGTTCCTGAGCATGGTAACAAACTCAGGATAATAAATGCAGATGACAAAAACTTGTTAGAAAGATTAAAGATGTCAGTGCATAGTGTAGACTAAGTGCTGGTATCATTAAGGAAAGCCATGGTGATACGGGTAGCTCACAGAGCAAAGTGTGGGTTGCAGCTGTATGTCCATTTAGACTCCCGGCTCTGTCACTGACCGACTTCATCTTTATCTGAGATTCTCTTCCCTGACCCTTCTTTTAACTGTTGACTGAACACTAGCTTGGCGCACGCCAAGGTGTCTACCACTCAGCCACCACTGTTTTGAGACAGGACTTCTTATATTGCCTGGGCTGCCCTTGAACTTGTGAATCAATAGACTCAACCTCCTAGTTAGGTAGGATAACAATGGAGGTTATTGTGATTTTGAACACTCCAAGTGCTGGTCCTGTTCCTATTTTATCTCACTAACCTTCAAATGGCAGTATCTGCTTTTATAGTCAGCAAACACTAAGTGCCCCGAATCTCCCAGTTTCAACACTCCTGTGGCTTTCGTGGTCCCTGGCCAATTCTCTTGTTGCAAATCAGTCTTCTTATATGTGAGTGAGGGGATTAAAGAGACTCCAAGTACTGAAAGTGGAGAGCCAGATCAGTCTCCTAGCAACATAGTGTTAGAGATCTAAGCTGGGCTTCTTATCCATGGTTCATTAAACCACAATCCACAAGTGTGCCCAGTGGCACACAATGTTGGACAGGCTTTCTTCACTGAAATTGTCTTCAGAAAGTTATTTGAAATAATTTTAACTTCAGAACTTAATGACATCCTAGATTATGACAAAGAACAGCAGCAGATGCTCCCAGGTGCACCTGCTCTGGATTGCATTTCTTCTTCATCATAGGGGGTGCATCTTACTCTGTAAAACCAGCTCCTTGCGTGGCTGCCTTCCTCATACCTAGGAACCAGGCTGATAAGCAAGGGTTTTGTTTGTTTGACTCCTGGGAACTCTGCAAGGTCTGAAGAGTCTAAAGTGTTTCCCCTCTCCACAGGCTCTGGCCATGGACCAGCATCCCCACACAGCCCGGCAGCCCCTACGTTTGGAGACCCCCCCGGAGGATGTGCTTGCAGGGCCCTCAGTAGGTAAGCCCTTAAAGCATTTCCTGGACACAAGGATGTGTGTTCTTTTAGACTCTAGGGTTTTTTTTAATTATGAGAGCAGAAGACAAAACCAATTGCCTCCTAGTTTTCACTGTCATCACTTCTACAGCGCTTTACTATGTGCGCAGGTCTGAGAGCGACAAATGTATGAAACAACTTACAGAACTGTCCAAAGTTTTCACATTTAATTATGCTCTGTTGTGCGTGCCCTGGCACACATGTAGAAGGCAGGAGTTAACTTGCCAGTTAGTTCTCTCCTTCTACCATGAAGGTTCTGGAATCAGTCTAAGTCTGCAGGCTTGGAAGCAAGCACCTTTACCTGCTGAGCTATCTCATGCACCCAACGGCAGTTTTTACTTTAATATATTCCTAATTATGTTTGTGTAAGTATGTGCACGCCACAGTATGTGTGTAGAGGTTGGAGAAAAAAATTGTAGCAACCAATTTTTAAAGCAATGTTAACTGATTGAAGCAAGGACAATGGTGCACACCAGTATTCCCAGTACAGAAGCTGAGACGGGAATCAAGAAATCAAGACCCACTGTTTTTTATCTCAAAATAAGTAAATAACAATAATTAACAATACTGATAGGGATAGTGTAACTGCCAAACTTAATACTTGTTTACTTACAAAATCAGCCTACCAACTTATTTGTAGCTCGGAGAGAAAACTGTTGTCAGAAGTGGTCCTGGGAGAAAAGGACAGAGGTTTGCTAGGGTTAGAGGAACCTGAGGGGGCTGGCAGGAATCACTGATGGCCTGGTGTACTGAAGACAGCCTATTCTGGCTGTGAATTTTATCAACTTTGGATCTGGTTGTTACCTGTGACCAAGAAACATTTGATGTTACGTAACTAACAATTGAATAGATTAAAGACCAAAGTTAACTACAAGTACTCAAATCTTAGGCCGGAGGGATTGTTCGGTGGTTAAGGCACTAGAGGATCCAGGTTTGGTTTGTAGTACCCACAGCTGACTCAGCATAGCCATCTTAACTCCAGTTCCATTTGTCTTCTTACTGCCTCTGCAGATACGGCACGTACACTGAACCCACATGGCACACAGACATACCTGAATACTTATAGGAAAACACATTTTAAAAACTACTCAGATCTCACCTTTAGTCATCTTACATATCTCACTGTGACACATGCTTTCCATGTTACTTCCATTTTCTGTTGTTGGAACATACACCACTCATGGTGGGTTTATACACGGTGGGTTTATACAGGGTCCTTGTAGACACTTCTGAATCAGTGTCTTTTCTTCCTTGTAGAACCTGGGAGAAAAACATTCCCCATTGTGTTTGTTGACTTTCTATCTATTTGAACCAGATTCAGTATCAGCTCACAGCCCCATGGTTCATTCATAAAGCTCCTCAGTCATTCAGAAATATGGCGCCTGTTTGTCAGGTCACTGTGGAGGCTGTGGTCTGTGCTCTACAGCTTTACCGTGGAGAGAATGGCTGTACTGGCTCTTGATAAGCAGTCCCTACAAGTTTATTAAAGCTTAGCTGCTGGGTCAGTACAAGTTTCTTTCTTTTGAGTGGTGTAAATCAGAACTGCCTGCTTGTTAAGAACCATGATACCATCAAAGGAACCAAGGCTTCCCCTAGATTAATCTATAAATGACTCAATCACCCTTACTATTGGTAAGAACCTGTTCGTAATAGGTCCCTTACTGATACCATCTTAAAATGCAACAAACTTCTAGGAAATAAAAATAAAAAAATACAGACACATAAACCATGATCCTAGTTTATTTTTAAAATTCTATGCAACAGTCAATGTTGAAGTCATGGTAGGACCTGCCCTGAAGGAAGCTACAACTATGTAGGGCTCTTTCCAAACTCATCTCCCTCCTTTGTCACCTTAAGTAGCTCTTCTGAAAGATATCAAATGTTTATTGATTACTCTCCCAACCCTTCTCTAGAGGCCAGATTCTACTCCTCTGTCAAACTCTAGTCATATTCCAGAATACAAGGACAAGCGTTGCACACGACTCTTCTGCTCCAAGCCATAGTCCCCATTGTTGGGGCCCCTTTAGCTCTTGCCAACAGTGGGACACATGCTCAGCACCCTCAGCCTCCCTCCTGACATTTCACTTCACTGCTCCTCTTAAACACTGGAAAACATACGAAGATTTGTGACTGCATGGCCCAGCCCTGTCAGGTGCTCTCTTCCCATTTTATGATGTGAGCACTGCTACCATGGTTTATGGGGCTCAAGGAGTATTTAAAGCAGTTGTAATTTAATATCTGGAGTTCGGTGAATACCCCCCAGGCTTAGAAAGCTGGCTTGACTGTGGGTAGCTTTGGCCTTTTGAGGGTTAGCTGTGGATTTAAGAGAACATGCTCATGGAAATGCCACCTCACCCTAAGTCCAAAAATAGCCATATGCATGTTTATCTAGTTCCTCTGTTCAGAAAGCTCACTCGGGCCACTTTGTAGATAATCAGATAATGTTGCTTCCTCTTGGTGGCAAGAAAGTGGGAATGGGGTTTCACCTCTTCTGTCCTCTCCAGTGGAAAGACCAGAGGTATACTTCTGTCACTTTGTCACATGTGAATTCCATGTCCCTATCATCCTACTTAACTGTTTTGTGTTCCATGTACAGTCATAGCTAGTGACGGCTGCCCTCCCATAGAGCAACCGTTTCATCTATTATCATCTTACTGAGGCCCCTCTCATTTTCTGCTTCACAGAGTCTGACAGGATAGAATCATCTCGTCGTAGCATCCCGAAATTTGTTCCTACAGACTATGCCAGTTACACACAAGAGCATTATCAGTTCGCAGGCAAGAAGATCATCATTCAAGAATCCATTGAGAACTTTGGCACAGTGGTGTGGCCAGGGGTGAGAAGTGTTCCATTTGTGGTCCAGCTTTCCAGAAATATCTGTGTTGCCTACAACTGGCCGTGTGCCTTCTTACCTCTGTGCTTTTGCAGCTAATGAATAACTGCCTGGTTTCCCCGAGATTTGAGCTCCTCAGACATACAGCATTTCTTCCAGCAGAACTAGCTTTGAAGTAAAATCCTTCTCTCCCATTCCTGTACCTTCTTCCTCTTTCTCCTTGCCCATCCTCTCCCTCCATTTTCATGATTGACAAGTGTTCCATCACACACACCCCCAGTCCTTCAACTGATATAAGTAAAATACACTGAAAATAGGATGTAAAACTGATAAAGCTACTGTATGAAAAAAAAACTTTAAAATTATAGTTTAGAATCTGCAATAAGCACTTTTGGTCTCCCTTCACCCTCAGGCATTCAGTAATTTCAAAGTCTGTCACATGGCAAACGGTACGTACCTCAGAAGAAACACTCAGGAGTCATTTCTCTACCTCTCACTTCCAGTAATTTTAAGGAGGTACTGAAGCAGACAAAATTCTGTATTTTCAGGCTGTGTGGTCATGGGCAGTCACTGTCCATCTGTCTTGTATCCATACTGAAAATGTGTATATATGTGTGCATCCTCCTCCATCCCCCACACAGCAAACACTGTTTTGGCAACAAGGTCCTAGCTGTTCCGGGGCTCACTATGTAGCTGAAGTTGTCCTTGAACTCCTAGGGATGCTCCTCCTTTTCCCTCCCAAGTGTTGGGAATAAAGGTGTGTGCTACCATGCACAGCTGACATGAATAACATTTTTATGAATCAATGAAATGTATCTCATTATAGAAAAGTTATGAAAAGTAGAAACAAAGAATAAAAAAACATTATCATGAATAAAAACTAATTTGCTCATTCATATTGTAGTCCAGACTGGTATCATCGGAGATGGTCTAGACATGTAAACCTACAGAAACTAGGGATCCGTATCTAACAAACTACTCTGAACATCTTGAGAAGTATTATTGTGACAATGTTTGTCACCCAAAAGGAAGGAGAGGAGAGGGAGAAGAAATGGAGAAACCCAAACTGGTTAGTTGTTCAATGTAACAACCTAATTAATCTATAGTTTCATAAAAGAGGTGGGAGAAAAGTGTTCAAATGTATAATTATAAAACCTACACAAACCACTTAGAGACCCAACATGAAAAAGCTGGTAGGATTTGCTATTTTTCAGAGCATATTCCTGACTTAAGAGTAGAACTGACTCTCCAGATCTTTAGGTTGAAATATAATGTTCGTGGCAGAGATGATTTACATTAAGTTTTTGTTTTGTTTGGTTTTGGACCAAGGGGAAGAATAGCATAGTAGCTCATGCTTGCTCAAGCGCCCAGTGCTTACAGGTCTGAGCCGCTATATCTGGGTATTATGGTTCTTATAGAACACTTACTAAACTAATATTTAGGGTTATGCTTAATGTTAACTATAAGCAACAACGATTTGCTCTTGGTTTCTAACGATCCAATTTCAAAGAGAAAAATTGTTGTTCGTGTCTTTTAGGCTACAGCTTTGTGTCAATATTTAGAAGACCATACAGAGGAATTAAATCTCCAAGATGCTAAAATACTTGAGATTGGTGCTGGCCCAGGCCTTGTTTCCATTGTATCCAGTCTTTTAGGTTTGTTTTTTCTTGTTCTCGCTTAAAAAACAAAACTCTCTTCTGTGACAATTCTGATTCTTACTACTGGCAGGGTGTGGCTTGGCCACAATTTTATTGAACTGCCTTTAAATGTCACTTGACAAGCATCATTATTATTCAAAGTCTTGAAGACACTAGTCTTCAAGTAGTTAATTTACCTAATTTTCATGCACAGAAGTTTAGAGTCCAAAGTTATGAAACTGAATCCCTCTGACATTCATGAGTGGTGGTAGATGTTTAAGTTGGGGTGCTACTGACATTAAATGTGGTGCTGATCATCCTAGGTCAGGACTATAGGAGGAAGCTGTTTAGATTTCATCAGTTTTCTCAGCCTATATACCAACAGAGTATATTCCGGCAGGGGTCAGACATGTAGATGTTTCTTGTCTGTCTCATAATAAAGAGAACTGTGGCTGCCCATATCTTGAGCAGCATTACCATTTCTTTTTCTCATAGGAGCTCAAGTCACAGCAACAGACCTGCCTGATGTTCTAGGAAACCTTCAATACAATATTTTTAAAAACACACTAGAATGCTCAGCTCATCTACCTGAAGTGAAAGAACTGGTATGGGGGGAAGACCTGGACCAGAAGTTCCCTAAGTCAACCTTCTATTATGATTACGTCCTGGCCTCTGATGTTGTCTACCACCACTACTTCCTTGATAAGCTGCTCACTACCATGGTGTACCTTTCCCAGCCAGGCACTGTGGTGCTCTGGGCAAACAAATTCAGATTTAGTACGGATTATGAATTTTTAGCTAAGTTCAAGCAAGCTTTTGATACCACTCTCTTGGCCGAACATTCAGAGTCATCAGTCAAGCTGTTTAAAGGAAGACTAAAATGGGACTGAAACGTGAAGAGCCTTTGAAACCACCAGTGTTTTGTGAAGCTATTAGAAGGTACACTAATCCATACCAGTATACAGTATAAATATACTAGAATAAATGCAATTTGATATTCAACTTTCTAAAGATGGTAAGACTATGTGGTCATTCTTGGTATCTGCAGAAAGTAAACAGATACATCAAAGTAGCCTTGCTGACTTCTCAATGTATTAAGCTTTTAATACAGAGTCAGATGCTCTCAACCAACCATTGATCTGAGAATGGGGTCCCCAATAAAGGAGTTAGACAAGGACTGAAGGAGCTGAAGGGGAACAACATCAGGACGAACAACATCAACCAACCAGATGCCCCCACCACCCCCCCAGAACTCCCATATGCACGGAGGTAGCAACATATGTAGCAGAGGATGGCCTTACCAGGCATCAAGGAGAGGAGGGGAGGGGAGGGGAAAGGAAAGGCCCTTGGCCCTGTGAAGGCTCAATACCCCACTGTAGGGGAAGGCCAGGGAGGGGTGATAGGAGGAAGTGGGTGAGTGGGTGGGAGAACATTGTCATTGAGGCAAGGGGAGGGGTATGGGATAGAGGGATTCCAGAGGAGAAACTGGGAAAGGGAATAACATTTAAAATGTAAGTAAAGAAAATATCCAATTAAAAAAAAATGATTCCAAAAATAAAAATAAAAAAAAGGGCTTACACAAAGAAGAGGCGGGCTCCTCCTTGTTTCTGCTCTAGTACCTAAGTTTTACATGTGCCAATGTTTGCCATATTACTGACACTGAGCTTGACAGGGTCTCACGGTGTAGTCCATGGCAGCTTATTACAGCATGTGCTCAGTGACTGCCTTACTGTGCTAAAACATTTATACGGATTGTAGAGAGGGTAATACTGTCTAAAGGTGGAAAACGTAGAAATTGATGGAATGAGAAAACAGATGTCTTAAGAACCTGCCTTGAGGCCTTTGAAAGATGGTTTAGCAGTTAGGATCAACCGATATGCAATCATGGTGCCTAGAGTTCAGATCTCAGTATCTATAAAATAATTTGTTTAACTCTTTACAGCTCCAGGGATCTGATGGTCTCTTCTGGATTCTAAGCCCCACAGGTGCACACACCCCCCCACATGCATAAAAAGCTGGGCACACCCCTGAAATCCCAGTGCTGGGAAGGTAGGGACAGGAGAATCCCTGGTGCTTAGTGGACAGTGAGTCCTATCTTAATTGGTAAGCTTTAAGTTGAGAGTCTCAAAGAAGGTAGTAATTGAGAAAGAAATCCAGTGTTGACCTCTCTAGCTTTCACACACATGTGAACAGACATGAACATGTACACTAATCACATGCATTATCACAATTACAGAGCAAAGCTTGAGAAAGGGAACTCTACCATTATTTCATATATACATGTACACACACACACACACACACACACAGTGCCTATGTGTATCTTAGCTTCTATAGCAAAGAAAACTTCAAATACAAATAAAAATATAACATACATGCCTGATATGATGCTATTGGGTCAGGATCAGATAATACTTTTGGATTAGCATGCTACACACTATAGAATAGCACCTTTTTTTTTTTGCTTTAGCATCATTTATAAAAACTGCTTGTAAAAGCAGACTATAGATGGATGTGGCTTACCATGGATGTGTAAGTCATCTGCAGTAGTTCATTTAGGAGTTCTAATAGTTTAGCCAAGATAGTTATACATCAGAGTGCAAAGCGCATTATATATTCTCGCTGCAGATCTCAGGAACTACAGCTTCTCCTACAATAGCAGTACCAAATTCTTACAATGATCTATTAACAGCTATGCTAGAACCCTACCCAATTTTACAGTATTGAGAAAAACTAAAGACAGTAAGTAAATGGGATGACAGAACAGGTTCCTACACTAGAAGGCATTCCAAAGATTACTTTCTGCAAGTTTTATCAATATATAATGTGAAGTCACTTACTGTCAAAATCCCAACATATGTTCCTGTGAGATGAATTTGTTCTGTAGATTGTAATTACACTAAAATGAAAAGGCCAACAGGTGTCAGGATACTCCTTAAGAATATGGTGGGAAGGCTTGCTTTTTTATAAAAACTTGACAAATAAAGTCCTATCCCTAGCCAAGAGGCTATTTGTAACTGATAGCTACCGAGAGAGAGAAACTCACTGTTCCTCAATGGAGTCACACTGGGTTTAACAACTGACCAACACACACCAGACTCCGTAGCTAGATTGTCTGTGTTTGTGTGTATGTATACATGTGTGTGTGCAAGCAGGTTTAAGGTGAAAAAGAATATGAAATTGAGTAAGTAGGTAGGACCTATAGTTCAGGGGGAAAAATAATATAATCAAAATGCATTGTATGGAAATTCACAATTGTAGTTGCAGAGGATTCAACACATTCTAGTCTTGGTATGCCAAAACCACACACACACACACACACACACACACACACACACACAAACACACACACACACACACAAACACACACAGGAAAACACACATACACACAAAATTCTGAAAAATCATACACACCAAAAAAAAAAAAAAAAAAAAAAAAAAAAAAAAACAAAAAAAAAAAACAAAAAACCACCTGGGGTTCTAATCCCCAGGATTCCATAAACACACACACACACACACACACACACACACACACACACACACACACACACACACAATGTACTCTCTATTTCACCAAATAAATAAAAACAATCTTTGCCAATGCCATAGCTGTATTTTCTCTATTTTGAGCAAAAGGAAGGCGTTTTGCAGTCCTCTTCTTTAAGCTACAGAAATCAGAGGAGTAAGCTTTACAGAAGAAAACAGAAAAGGACAGTGTTTTTGGTAAATGCACAATGTATGGCCTTCCCCTACAGTGGAGTATTGAACCTTCACAGGGCCAAGGGCCTTTCCTCTCCTCGATGCCTGGTAAGGCCATCCTCTGATACATATGTGTGTATGCTCTGGTAGGTGTTTTAGTCTCTGGGAGTTCTGGGGGAGGTGAGGGGGTCTGGTTGGTTGATATTGTTGTTCGTTCTGTGGGGTTGCAGTGCAAAACTGGAAGAAAACCCAAAATTGTAATGACTAGAAGCAGGTCATGGCTGGTTTAGGGACAGGGTAAGAATGGAAATTTCGGGGTAAACAAGGTTGCCTCCAAGCCTGATGACCTCAGTTCAATCTCCAGAATGCACAGGTGGGTCAGAGTCAGCTCCCACTGGCTGTTCTTTGACCGATATGTATGGGTGCACATGCCACACAAACAAATGTCGTGAAACAAAACATTTAATAATAATGTTTAAAAAAACAAAACAACAAAAAAAGCGATTTCTTTTTAGATGCAGTACCTTTGAAGTATATAATGTAGAGAAATAAAATTATGGTAAATAGATTGTCTTCTAAATATCTTATTTGTATTTCCAGGATAGGACTCAAATTCCACACTATTCTGTAATGGACAGAATTTTTAGAAAGGCTTATTATTGACGATAGTTGAGTAAGAGAAAAACTACTGCCTTGTCTCTCATACACAGTTCATCAGAGCCGACTTAGCTCACCATAATAGCAGACATAGAACAGCCTCCTGGTCTCCCCACCCCTGTGATTTTAACTCAAAGTCTTTTCCCCTCTAAACCTCCAGTTAGTTTTTCATTGTTACAAATCTGAAGAAAATTACATTAAAATCTTTTCTTCTGCAAGTTGTTTGTATCAAATTATAAGATGTAAACATTTTTTTGAGATAAGGTTTCTCTGTCTAGCTTTGGCTATACTGGAAATTGCTCTGTAGACTAGGCTGGCCTTGAACTCACCTGTTTCTGCCTCCTGAGTGCAGTTGGAAATTCCATCATGGAGAGCTGTCTGCCACCAACCCTCCCTGGTGGAGCAGTACTCATGTCTTCTTATTTTTGGTTTATATGTTTAGACTCAAATCTAGCTTATTTATAACTTTCTTATTCTTCAAAAAGGATATTCCATTCAAGAGGTTGAAGATGCAGGCATTTTCAAGTATTGGCTTATTGAAGAGCAGAGAAGAGAACATGGCACAAAAGCTGCCGTTAAATCAAATAAGCCGTTTTTTAATGAGTATCACCCTAAATGCACCTTGGCTTTCTCATGGAACATGGTGGGCAATTCAAGGGTTTTTGAGCGCCTATAGATTAGACTCCAAGGGTAGGTAGGTGTCAAGTTATCCAGTCTCTAGTCAAGAAGGCAATGGGCACCACAAGATTTGAGTCTTGTGTCTAAGGATAGGACTGGCCTTTTTCAAAGGTAAAGAACATGTAATTCTAGGATGAAGGTAACAGTATTAAGAAGGAATAGAACATCCCATGACAAACTGCCTATAACTGGAAATATACTCAAGAAATAATCCAAGCACACGGTGCAGCTCTAACGTTTCCTTACAAAGTTATCTTTCTCTAGTTCTTCGGTTGTTTTCAGTGTGAGTAGTTTAGACATTTGATACAATGACTTTCAGTCACCACCTCATCCATGCAGCTTTTCTTACTTTTTTTTGGTTTGAGGATATGGTCTAGTGTAGAGCTTACTTGAGATCATCTGTTCTCAAGAAGCACAGTATGATCCCGACAGAAAATGATACATGATAGCACCCTGACTCACCCAGCTACAGAACCATACCAATAAAACTATCTACATATGGCTCAATGACCAAAGCTTACTGACCCTGCCTGAGGTACTTCAGATGAAGGGGTAGACCTGGCTGGTAAAACTTGATTCTGTGCCTATATGTCCTGTATGTGTACAGGTGAAAGCACATACAAGAGTTCGTGCACTCAGATAGCTATCCACTGGATATTAAGACTCTAATGCAAAACATTTTAAAGCATATTTGCAGTTTTTCATAAAGCTCTAATGTTTTTGTCAAATTAAAAACAGTTACAGATGACTAGAAGAGATTCACTGGCAAATCTTCTAAAGCACTTAACCAAGGAATAACGAGACCCCCCCCCCCGCTATTAGATTAACTATAGCTTTTTAAATATTGCCAATTTCTATCTATTTTATGGATGCAAGAATACTAGATATAAAGATAAAAAGTTAAACATACATAAGACTTAAGACTTAAACACACGATAAGCACTGGAAATACATTCAATCAAATAACTGCAAACCCATAGGAAACATTATAAAATAAATTACCTCACTATTTGGCTTATAGATTTAATAAACTAGTCTGTGTTATAACCCCAAACTTTATGAAAAATTAAGACCAATCTTGAATAGCTTCAATATTTACTTTTATTTATATTAAAAAAAAAGTATCAGAGTGCATATGGTGTACTGTGCCTGTGGTTTTGCACATTTATTCATGTATTTTACATGATTTCAATGTTATAAACATACTGTGTATCTTTACAAAACCAGATAGATTCAGCTGTCTGGCACCAACACATGAAATTTTAACTCATTCTGATGCTGTGTACTTGAGGATGCTGTAAAAACAACTTGTTTGTTTTGACTCCTTAGTGAAGATTTAACATGTTTCTTTTCCCAGTTGCCATGTGGTTATGCCCCCACCATCCCCATTAATTGAATTTATTTTTATAAGAAAAGTCGGGAAATTATGTTCTCGTAATTTTTAGTCAAATAAATAATTTAGCTACACCCAATGTAGCATTTTTAAGGCCTCTATACACTTGGAAAAATTTAGCATGTTTTAGCCTTTATGATTTATAAAATAAAAAAAAAAGGTGACGTTTTACAGTTAAAATTAAAAGATGAAAAACCTCTCATGCAGTGAGCAGCTGCATCCCACGCAGTGCTGGGGCTGGCAGGCAGAACGTGCCGTCCCCGTGCCCAGTGCGGGAGGCAGGAGGAAAGCATGATGTCAGAGGTCTATATCACATGTACTGAGCCACACGCCGTTGAGTTCTCTGATAAATATATAGTTTTAATGATCAGTATTGGATAGTGGATGAAAACATGCATTAGTTAGACCAAAACTGCCACACATTTGTTCATATATCTGTTCACTATAAAATTTTGTTTTGAAATGTAAAGATTTGGTTCTTGTTTTAGAATACACAATAATCAGGAGGATACATGATGGGGAGCCAGTTTTCAGTAAAAGATGCACAATGGGTCCATCCAAGTAATTTCATCAGCTATAATAAAAGAAAGCATTAGTAAAGAAAGTGACAGGTCCCAAGTCCAAAATTCAGAATACTTTAATAATGATAGTCAGAATGCAAAGAAATCAGTCTGTCACTCCTGACCCTTCCTAACAAAACACAGCCTTCTTCATGGGAGCACAAGTGCGTACAGACAGTAACAGGGACTCCAGAAAGAGTTCCCTCAACCTACTCAAGACCCAAAGGGAATCAAACTGTCTTACCATTTGTACTGAGAGATGAACATAGACAGAAAACAAGATGTCATTAAAATAATGTCCTTCATATCTCAAGCTAACGCATGGAAGAAGATCCAACTAGTTTTCCTTTGCATATGTGATATATGGTAAATTAATAAAAGGTGGAAATCACCTCAGACAAAAAAGTAAAATATAAACTCAACGAATTCACCCATCAAGGCAATACACATTAAGGAATGCTTCTTCCTTCAAAAAGGAAAATATTGTCTTCTAACCACAGAAAGTAATTAATTCATTTTTAACCTGGCTGAAAACATTCAAGGCTAATAAGGGTCTCTGAATAGTAGTGAAAATGTTTTAGAAAGTTGGATGGCTACAAATAAATAATCTACTTATTAAACAGCTCATACTGCTTCAGTAAAGGTAACAATCGGCCACACTACATAGTAGGGAAGAAATGCACAGTATAATTACTTACTTGGATACAATTTTTCCAGTTTTCTTTTGTTGGTTTTTCTTCTACAAGTTTGGTTGCAAACTTAAGGCCTCTCCCATACATCTTATTTACTAATGCATGCTTATATGCAAATGTCAAAACCTATAAAACAAAATAAAGATTATTTATGGCATATATTTTTTTTTTGAAGGCACACAGTTTTAGCAGTGAACTAAGGCTTTCACAGAAGTACAGCTTTTCTTGTATGTAGGCATGCATGTAGCATGTAGTATGTATGTAGAGGCCAGAAATCAGTACAAGGTATCTTTCTTAATTGCTTTCTACCTTGTTAAGGTTGATGTGGCTAGAGCAGTGGGTGGTCACACAGATCATCCCAATGCTGCTGCCACAGCTCTAGAATTATGGATGCATGTCATAGTGCTTGGCTTTTTTTAAAAAAACACTGGTGCAAGGGATTGAACTCAGGACCTCATACTTCTGTGGCAGGTAATTTACTGAATGGGCCATCTCCCCAACCTCTGAAAGTTTAGCTTTTAAGTTGAGTATATTATATCAGAGAAAATTTAAAAAGATTTCTTTTAAGGGCAAAAAATTACATAAAAGAATATAGGAAGTAAATAAGGAGAAGTCATAAACTACTGAAATCCACTTTAAGCCATTACTTTGTACAAAATAAACCATAGTTGACATAATTATAGAAAACAAAGTAGAAATAAGAATGGCCATCATCAATCATTAAATTTGTTTAAAAAAAAAAAAAAAAAACCATATTCTTTAAGTCACTCTGTTTCTATGTTTGGCCTGAACTGTGAAGTATTGTCACCTTCTTCAAAGAAAGAAATCCTATTATACTGATTTGTTCATTACAGGACAAGTATTACAAAATGTTCACTTAACAGGGTAAACAGTCAGAAATGCAGTGCATCACCCCTGGTAAGCAGTATCAGGGTAAAGACAGAAATATGCATAACAATCTCACTGTGATTCTAAGTTCTTACTACCCTGTTACACTTCTCAAAGACCAAGGCTAGTTATCTCAGTTTCTAGGAGGAAGTAGTATTTAGCAAACAGTAGACCATTAATAATTGTTAACAACAGCAATACCACCAAGGATTTTCCATTAACTTAATATTTACTCATAGCATTTAGGTACTAAAAAGGTCACTAACGTGTGACAAAAATGGCAGAGGCAGGAATCAAACTTAATTTCAGGTCCTAATCTCTAACCCTTGCACAATTCTGTCTGTTTGCTTTCTTGAGTACTACTGAAGCCTTCCACAACACAAATACACATTAACCAGTAACTAACTCAAACTAAATGGTGAGGAACTTGAAGCAATCTCACTAAAATAAGGGACTACACAAGACTGCCCACTCTCTCCCCTGACCTATGAACTCCTAGCCAGAACCATTAGACTACAACAGGAGGTCAAAGTGATACAAATTGGAAAGGAATAAATCCAAATATCACTCTTTGCAGATGATATGATAGTATACTTAACTGACCCCAAAAATTCTACCAGAGACGACAAACAACTTCAGCAAAGTGGCTGGATGTAAGATTAAGTCAAACAAATCAGTAACCTTCCTTGACGCGAAGGATGAACAAGCTGAGAAAGAAATTAAAGAAACTACACCCTTCACAATAGTCACAAAGAATATAAAATACTTTTGTGTGACTCTAACCAAGCAAGAGAAAGATCTGTATGACAAGAACTTCAAGTCTTTGGAGAACAAAATCGAAGATCTAAGATGATGTAAAGACTGCCCATGCTCATAGATTGGCAGCCAACAGAGTGGGAGAAGATCTTTACCAACCCCACATCAGATAGAGGCCTAATATCCAAGATATACAAAGAACTCAAGAAGCTAGACACCAGAGAATCAAACAACCCTATTAAAAAATGGGTTACAGAGCTAAACAAAAAGCTCTCTATTGAGGAATATCGAATGGCTGAGAAGCATCTAAGGAAGTGCTCGACATCATTAGCCATCAGGGAAATGCAAATCAAAACAACCCTGAGATTCCACCTCACACCAGTCAGATTGGCCAAGATCCAAAACTCAGATGACAGCAGATGCTGGTGAGGATGTGGAGAAAGAGGAACACTTCTCCACTGTTGGTGGGGTTGTAAACTGGTACAACCACTCTGGAAATCAGTCTAGTGATTCCTCAGAAAATTGGACATAGTACTACCTGAAGCTATTCCAGCTATAATACCCAGCTATTCCACTTCTGGGCATATATTCCAGAGACACTCCAATATACAACAAAAATGCATGTACCACAATGTTCATAGCAGATCTATTTATAATAGCCAGAAGCTGGAAAGAACCCAGATACAAAAATTGTGGTACATTTACACAATGGAGTACTACTCAGCTATCAGAAACAATGACTTTATGAAATTCTTAAGAAAATGGATGCATCTAGAGAATATCATCCTGAGTGAGACAACCCAGTCATAAAAGAACAGACATAATATGCAGTCACTGAAAATTGGATACTAACCCCAGAAAGCTCTGAACACCCCAGAAACAACTCACAGACTGTGTGAAGTTCAAGAAAAAAAAAGGGGGAAAAAAAAAAAGAAAAAAAGAAAAGAAAAACATTATGCTTAATCCTTATACACCAAGAAAACTTCAACTAATTCCAGGTTACATCCTGTTTTACATGTACTTTAGCTCATTGTAACTAGCAAGATCTTAATGCACACTATCAAACCTTTAAAATAAAAAATAAATAAATAAAAATAAGTAATAAAAAATAAGCTATATGTATTTTTTTTAAGTGAAACGATGTGTAAATGTCTGATAGGTCCATTTAGTTCATAGTAATAGTTAGCTCTAGCATATCAGATTAGTTTTTGTCTACATGATGTGTCTATTGGTGAGGGTGGGTTTTCTCACTTTTTATGTGAGAGCCAACACATGATGTAAATTGTAGTCATGTTTCTTTTATGAATTTGTTTGCTCTTGTGTTTGATGCATAGATATTAAAAATTGTAATGTCCTCTAGGTGGATTTTTTCTGTGATAAATGTGACGTGAACTTCATGTCTTTTGATTAGTTTTGGAGTAAATTATTTTTTGTCAAATATTAAAATGGCCATACCATTAAAAAATAATACTAATAAAATGTGTAAAAAAACAAAACAAAACAAAAAAACCTACGACTTCATGAAATGCTTAGGCAAATGTATTGAACAAGAAAATATTATCCTGAGTGAGTTAACCCAATCACAAAAAAAACCACACCTGGTATGCACTCACTGATAAGTGGATATTAGCCAAAAAGCTCAGATTATCCAAAATACAATTCACAGACCACATGAAGCTCAAGAAGTTAAACCAAAGTGCGGATGCTTCAGTCCTTCTTAGAAAGGTAACAAAAATATTCACAGGAAGAAATACTGAGACAAAGTTTGAAGCAGAGGCCTGAAACAGAGACTGAAGCAAAGGCCATTCACAGATTGTGCCACATGAAGATCTAGTCCATATACAGCCACCAAAACAAAACAATACTGCTGATGCCAAGAAGTACGTGCTGACAGGAGGCTGATATGGCTGTCTCCTGAGTCTCTCTGCTGTATCATGACAAATACAGAGGTGAATACTCACAGCTACCCACTGATCTGAGAACAAAGTCCCCAATAGAGGAGTTAGAAAAAAGATGGAAGGACCTAAAGAGGTTTGAAATCCCATAAGAACAACAAATACTAACCAACCAGAGGTCCCAGGGAATAAACCACTATCCAAACAGTACACACCCATGGCTACAGCTGCAAATGTAGCAGAGGATGGCCTTGTTGGGCATCAATGGGAAGAGAAGTCCTTGGTCTTGCCAAGTCTTGATGCCCTAATGTAGGGGAATGTCAGCGCAGGAAGGCTGGAGGGGATGGGTAGGTAATGGGGCATACTCATAGAAGCAAGGGGGGGGGAACGGGATATGGGGTTTATGGACTGGAAACTAGCAAAGTAGATAACATTTGAAATGTAAATAAAATATATCCAATTTAAAAAAGAGGGAAAAAAGCCAATCCAAAAAGTTTCAACTTTGCTTTTCCAAACATTTGTTTAAAATTAGTAGCTTAAAACTGAGTTACAGTTTTAAGGAAAAAAAAAATATGTAAATTTAAAAGGGTTTTTCACCCTAAAAATTAACAAAAAATACAGGGAAGAAAAAATGGATAATTTTCTAGAAGACCATGTAACTGTCTTAAAGACTATTATGAATATTCTCAAAATTGTTTTCAAAATCATTGTTGAACACTTTAGAATACGTCAGAAAAATGTAAGGTACTTAAGTTAAAATGGATCTTGAGAGTGGAGTCTCATCTTCATCCTCTTTGGCAGACAGACCACAAGAAGGCCTGAGATCACTACCAAGACCAATAGCAGGAGAGTAAGTTACCTTAGTGTCAAACAGATCTGTCCACTTTGTAGTTTCCCAATAGGTTTCCGATAGAGATTCCAAGGTACTTTCTCCTTCCTCTTCCTTTGCTTCTGCATCTCCAGCTGCTGCCCCATCATGAGGCTGTGTATGAAGAAGGTGGTCTGCAAGAGCACATCCTTTCCTGCAGAGGGCGTCTACCAGGGTGGATTTCTGCTTGTCCATATCACTAAAGAGCAAATAATTTTTTTTTTCCACACATCAGTTAGATGTTTTTCAAGGGATTATTTTATTTGAAATATATGTTCTTTTCTCTAAAAATTACCATGCATAACTTTTGTACATCCATACTGTGTAATAAAAGTAATATCTATGATGTGTAACAAAACTGTGTTACACATCAAAAGGCATTGTTATTAGAAAGTATAAAGCTCATCATGTATACAGATGAGATCAGTTAGGGCAACTGTACTTGCCTAAGAAGAATGCCACAGCAACAGAGCTAAGGGGTTATCTAGTTGTAATGTCAGCTATAGAAATTAAGGACAGTTAAGTCTTTACATTAAAAAAAAAAAAAAAAAAAAAAGTGAAGATCTCTCCGACAATTCCCTGACTACCTGGTTTACCTACAGTGCAGCCAACAAAGGTAAACTGTTCTCAGTAACCTAGCCTCCAGTGTCTGCCTTCCTGAAGAGGCCTGAAGGGACCGGGAAGATACAGGTCCACAGCTTTGCCATCAGGAACATCTGACCACACTTGGACAAACAGATGGTTATGGCACAGGGTAAGAACACAACAAACAAAACCAGGGCAATATGGTACCAACAGAGTGAAAGCAAAAAGATGACCTTAAATCAGGTCTTACATACATGATAGAGGCCTTTAAAAAGAAAATGAATAAATCAATTAAAGAGATACAGGAAAATACATAAAAAAATGCAGGCAAAATTTAGAAGTCCTTGAAAAGGAAACAAATTCCTTAATGAAACACAGGAAAATACAACTGAACAGGTGAAGGAAATGAACAAAATCGTACAAGACCTAAAAATGAAAATAGAAACAATAAAGAAATCACAAATGGAGGCAACCCTAGAGCTGGAAAACCTAGGAAAGGCAAGAGAAATTACAGACAAAAGCATCGATAACGGAATTCAAGAGATGGAAGAGAGAATCACAGGCACAGAAGATATCGATACAGCGATCAAAAAACATGCCACGTGTAAAAAGTTCCTAGGGCAAAACACCTAGGAAATTGGGGACACTATAAAAAGACCAAACCTAAGAATAACAGGACTAGAACAGCGAGGAGAATCGCACTTCAAAGGGCCAGAAAACATCTTCAACACAAATCACAGAAGAAAACTTCTCTAACCTAAAGAAAAAGATGGCCATAAACTGTACAAGAATCCTACAGAACACCAAATACATTGAACCAGAAAAGAAAATGCTCCCATCATGTAATAAAACAGTAAAAGTACAGAACAAAGAATATCAAAAGCTGTAATGGAGAAAGGCCATGTAACGTACAAAGGCAGACCTATCAGAATTATACCTGAGTTCTCAATGGAGACTCTAAAACCCAGAAGATCTTGGACAGATGTCATACAGACCTTAAAAGACCACAGGAAACTTGCCCAGCAAATCTCTCAATCACCACAGATGAAGAAACCAAGAAATTCCATGACAAAATCAAATTTAAATAATATGTTTTTATAAATCTAACTCTACAGAGAATACTAGAAAGAAAACTCCAACACAAGAAGGGTAACTACACCTACGAAACACACAAAACTAATCATCTCACCACAAATCCAAAAGAGAATCACACACACAATCACACACAGAATACCACTTCTGACAACAAAATAATAGGAACTAGGAATCATTGGTCACAACAGAAACAAAAGGAACACTACCAAATTCATTCTATGAGGCCACAGTTACTCTTGATACCTAAACCACAGGAATATCAAAAAAGAGAACTTCAGATCAATTTTGCTTATGGACATCAATGCAATAATAAACCAAACCCTGCAAACTGAATCCAAGATCACATCTTCATTCACCATGATCAATTATGTTTCATCCCAGGGATGCTGGGGTGGTTCAATATACAAAAATCCATCTATGTAATCTACCATATAAACAAACTGAAAGATTAAAACCACACTATCATTTTACTGGACTGCTTTGGCAAAATCCAACTTTTAACACCCCTTCATATTAAAAGTTTTGGAGAGATCAGGAGTACAAGGTACACATCTAAACACAAGAAAGGCAAAATGCAGCAAGCCAGTAGCCAACATTAAATTAACTGGGGAGAAACTTTAAATCAATTACACTAAAAGAAGGGACAAATTATCTATTCTGTCCCTATCTAGTCAATATAGTACTTGACGTTCCAGCTAGAGCAATAAGACAGTTAAAAGACATCAAGGAGATACAATTGGAAAGGAAGAAGTCAAAATACTGATATTCCCAGATGGTATGATAGTATACATATGGGCCCTCAAAAATTCTACAGGCGAACTCTTAGCTGATAAACACCTTCAGCAAAGTGGCCTGATACAAAATTAACTCAAAAACAAAACAAAACAAAACAAAACAAAATAAAAACAAAAAAAGCCAAATTAGTAGCCCTCCCTCCTTCATGTAAGTGATAAAGAAGCCAAGAAGGAAATTATGGAAATAACATCCTTTACAATAGCCATAAATAATATAAAATATCTTGATGTAAACTCTAACCAAGCAAATGAACGACCTGTATGGGAAGAACTTTAAGTTTCTAAAAAAGTGAGTTGAAGAAAATATCAGAAGACTGAAAGATCTCTCATGCTTATGGGTCTGCAGGACTAACAATAAAAATGGTCATCTTAGCAAAAGCAGTCTACAGATTCAATTCCCACCTAAATTTAAACTCAATTCTTTAGAGACCTTGAAAGAGCAATCTCAACATCATATGGAAAGAAACAAAAAACCCAGGATAGCTAAAACAATACTGTACAACAAAAGAATTTCTGTAAAAATCTCCATCCCCGATTTAAAGCTGTATTAGATAGCAACAGTAATAAAAACCATATGGCATAATAACAAACAGGTTGATCAATGGAATAAAACTGAAGAACCAGAAATAAACCTAGACACCCAGGGACACTTAATGCTTGAGAAAGAAGTCAAAACCATACAATTAAAAAAAAAAAAAAAAAAAAAACCCACGCATCTTCAAAATGCTGTTGATTAACTGGATGTCTGCATGTACAAGAATGCAAACAGAACCATACTTATTTCCCTGCACAAAACTCAAATCTAAATGGATCAAAGACTTAAACATAAAACAGCATACAAAGAGAAAGTGGGAACTACCTTCAACTCATTGGCACAGGAGATAATTTCCTGAACAGATACCAATGGCTCAGACACTTAAGAAAAACTGAATTAACTGAATTAACCTCATAAAACTGAAAAGGGTTTGAAAGGCTAAGAACACCATCAATAAAACAGAAGAGCAGCCTACAGAATGGGAAATGATCTGACAGAGGACTAATTCAAAAATATACAAAAACTCAAGAAATTAGACATCAACAATCCAAATAGTCCAATTAATAAATAAAGTACAAAGCTAAACACAGAATTCTCAACAAAGAAAAGCACTTAAAGAAATGTTTGAGGTCTTTAATCATAAGGAAATGGAAATCAAAATGACTCTGAGATCATTCTACACCTGTCAGAAATGGCTAGATCAAAACACTCAAGTGACATGACAGCACATGCTGGTGAGGCTGTGAACAGGGGACACTCCTCACTCTTCCATTACTGCTGGGAATGCAAACTTGTAGAACTGCTTTGGAAACCAATTTCGCAGTTTCTCAGAAAACTGAGAATATTTCTAGAGTCAGTTATACCACTCCTCGGCAATACCCAAAAGATACTCCACCATACGACAAGTTCAATTCCTCAACTTTGTTTATAGCAGCTTTATTTGCAATAGCAAGAAATTGGAAACAACCTATATGCCCCTCAAATTAAGAATGAATACAAAAAGAAATGTGATCCATTTATACAATGGAATACCACTTAGCTATTAAGGACAACTACATCATGAAATCTGCAAGCAAATTGGAACTAGAAAATAAATATCATCCTGAGTGAGGTAACCCAGACCCAGAAAGACAAACATGGTATGTACTCACTTATCAGGGGACATTAGCTATAAAGTACAGGATAACCATGTTACAATCCATAGACCCAAAGAGACTAAGTAACAAGGAGGATGGCTAAATCTCTCTCAGAAGGGGAAATAAAATAGGTCATGGAGTTAGAAGCAGCAAGAGAGCTGGGTGAGAGGGAGTGGGGTGGGGGAAAGGTTTGAGGAATGGGAAAGAGAATGTATATCGGTGAATATGGAACATCTCTGGGATGGGGAGGCTCCCTAGCTGGAGACATGGAGAGTCTAGCGGTCACCTCCTGTATCCAGGCAAGACTTCCAGTGGAGGGAGGGGGACACCAACAAACCCACAAAACCTTCAACCCAAAACTTATCCTGCCTACAAGATCTGCAGGGATATAGATTGAGCAGTGTTTAAGGGAATGGCCAAGGGCTGGAGAGATGACTCATTGGTTAAGAGCCATGACTGCTCTTCCAGAAGTCCTGAGTTCAAATCCCAGTAACCACATGGTGGCTCACAACCATCTGTAATGAGATTTGATGCCCTCTTCTGGTTTGTCTGTAGACAGCTATATATAATAAATAAATCTTTATTTAAAAAAAGAAGGGGGGGGGATAATAGCCAACCAATGTCTGGCCCAACTTGAGACCCTTTCCCATGGGAGAGAGCCAAGCCCTGACATTATGAATAATACTCTGCTAGGCATGCAGTCTCCTAAGATGGTTTATCCAGCAGCCAATAAAACAGATGCAGAAACCCACATCTAAAGCTTCACAAGGACTTCTGGAAGTTGTGGGGAAGAGTGGGAAATACGATTGAGCGAGTTGGAGGTTTCAAGGACACCATAAGAAGTCCTACAGAGTCAACTCACCTACAGTCATTGGGGCTCAGAGACTAAACCACCAACCAAAGAGTTATTTTCTTGGGCTGTGTTTTAAAAAGCTAAAGAAAATTAAGAAATTTCTGAGAGCTGAAAAAACTGTCAATCCTAACTATGTTTTAAAAGAAATAGTAAATCCTCAATACTAGTCCCTAGTTACTAAACAAGTAACTATGAAATGAGATGCAAGAAAGATTATTTACTGGTTAGGTACTTTTTTATAGTAGCTGCATCAGGCCTGGGGTCAGTCTTCATTGCAATGTAAACTGCAAGAGCAGTTTGGTCGATGTGAGAAATAACGGCATTGGCAGCATCCACGATTTCATTAAGTCTTTTCATCCGTTCCTGGGTAGGAAAGAAAAGAGTGTATAAAACAGTGCATTGCAACTTTCTATTTCTACCATTTCAGCTATGAAACTGAATGGGTACTTTGCCACTTCCTTGTAGGCCTAGAGCTCTTTGCTATCTTCTAATGTGACTTTTACCATTTCTGGTATTCCTGGAAAACAAGCTCAGGTGTGACAATACCTAACTTAAGTCTGTGGTTCAGAATTGAAAATAAATATACAGAGTTTACTAAAATGCCTTCTTTGTAAACAAGGAAAATCCCTTCCCAGCGCAGCATTAGGATTTTAGATATCAATCTCGGTTCTATGTCACCTCACATGACAAAGCAGAAATTAAAAATCTTCCGAATCCTCATTCCCAAGCAAATTCTTTCTAAACAATTATTAAAATAAGAAAGGTAAGAATACACAAAGATTATAACCAACACTCTTAATTATGACCATCTTGAATAGTTTACTTAGTTGTTTTCTCTCTTGTCAAACTGCTTTTGAGAGGCCTCCTTTAAGTATTCTATTCTAGCTCACTCTAAAACTTCATGATTTTGGCATGTTCCTACTTTCATTAACAACAATAACTGGCTTATAGTCCATGTTAGATAATCTGGAACTATAAAACTTTGGTAACAAAGTAGTTACTAAAAGTGTTTAGATTTCCAGCTGCCCAGGACAATTCATCCTTTAAATGAAGGCCAAAAACCAGACCCTATACCATTTCCTGTATTAAGATTGCACTAACCATTCAAGTACAATCATCACATAATTGCTGCATTTCATTAGCAAAACTGAACTCAGTAGTGGCCAGTTCTTATAAATATCTTAATGACATATTCAATTGGAAGAGATTCACTTTCGATAAGCAGGAAAAGGCAGAAAGAGATACATGTTCACACAAAAATACAAACTTTAGCTACTATTATTCAAAAGGCAATTATTAAAAAAAATTAGTAAATCCAACCTTTTCAGCATCCAATTGATGAAGACGTGCAACATACAAAGGAAGGTAAGCAGGATATGTTTCTTTTAATTCATTGTAAATGTCAGTAGAATCCAGTCTATGTAAAAGAGACATATTAGCAATTTTCAATTAAAAGCAAACTTTAGTTAAAAAATGTAATCAATGCTTAACAGTTGTAGTCATTAAAATATTTTTTTAAGTAGAGGGACTAGTTACACATAATTACTTCAGAGTCCTATAAAACATTTAGATGAAAGCAGGCATCAACATGGGCTGGAGATATGGCTCAGTGGTTAAGAACTCACAATGCTCTTTTGCTTGTGTGGACGTCTAGCACATGTATTTGGGTGTCCACAGAGGCCAGAAGAGGGTGACATATATATGCTGGAGTTCCAGGTAGTACTGAATTGCCTAATATGGGTACTGGGATCCAAACTTTGGTCCTCTAGAAGAGCAGTGCTTTTGATTGGAGGACACATGATGTCTTTAGGCTGGACCTAAGCCCCCAGCAAACAATAAGAATATGTGCAGGGAAAGGAATGGTACAATGAAACTAAGGCAAAAGGAAGAAAATGTCTTGGTGGTGCCAATCTAAATCAAGATTTGGCAGGGAGGAAGCAGCAGGCTGTAGTTAACACTTTCACTTTCTTACAAAAAAAACTGTGTGCTTGTATGTGTGAAGAGCCATAGTTCAATTTTGGGGTCATTTCTCAAGCACCCTTACTTTTAAGACAAAGTCTCTCATTGAATTTGGAACTTGCCAATTAAGGCTCTATTGGTTGCTGGTGACCCCCATAAAATATATCTGTCTACATCGGTGGTAGGATTATAAGCAAGTGCCACCATGCCTTTTTTTTTTTTTTAAATTGGATATGTCCTGTATATACATTTCAAATGTTATCCCTTTCCCCAATCCCATGCCCCCTCCCCCTCCCACCACCCTCTTCCACCTCAGTGCCTTGGCATTCCCTTCTTAATGTGAGCTCTTAAGATTGAATTAGGTTTTCTCATGCTTGTGAGTAACTATTTTACTGAGCTATCTTGACCACCTACCATAGTTTATATATATATATATATATATATTCCTGATTAGAAGCTTGCCTTTAGAACCATTTCCACAAGTTTTTAAGAGTTTTTCTTTATCTAAACATTTCCCCCACCAGTTTCACTGGATGACAGAATCAAGAGATTTCACAGGCTCTCCTAAGAGAAGTAAATCTCTGCAACTCTGAAGAAATTTAAATTGTATTGTCTGCTATTTATATGTAGCAGCCAAAAGCAGTCATGGTTCTTTGAAATCTGGTGAGATACCTTTAGTTTTAGATGGACCAGCAAATATGAATACAGACTGTCACAATACTGGTTTAACCCCTGGCAACTGTATTCCCATCATAAAAGTTCCCTCTGAGGCTACATATCCACAAAGATGTATAGACAATCTGTGAAAGAGGACCCAGAAAACTATCAGTAAGAGAAAACAATGGGAAAAAGCAACTGATTTAGCCACAGAGAATAAAGTCTTGTGTTAAAAGCTAAGCTAAAAGCCAAAAGAATAAACGGAAAGAAAGTGGTGGTAAGCGAATAGTGTCCTTCACGTTAAAAGTTTAAGCAGGTAAGAAAAGCCTGACGTCCCAATGAAGAACGGGCTAAGCTGAGAACAAGAAGTATCTGAGCCACAACTGTCAGCAACAGCAGCTTGTTCCATCGTGTACAGTCCTTACATTCAGACCAGAAGCCAATCTGACAAACACATCAAGGTACCTTTTACAAATATCTAAACAGACTATACTATCTGACAGAAAATTTAAAAATATGTCCATTAGGCCAAGTATGCTTGTATATGACTATACAAAAATTACTTATAATATAACAGAGTATATAGTCACTAAAAATAGAATTTTAAATCATCGAATGACACCAAAATTAATTGGAAAAATAGAGTACATAACTACTCTCACTGCTACATGCTCAGAGAGAGAACAGATAATAAAAGCAGTGATAATTTTTTAAAAGTTATTTTTTCTTTTTTTATGCCCGTCAATAAAATTCTCCTGTGGAACAAATTAAAATTTTACATATTTTATTATCAAAAATAGTATATGTTTATATAAAGTATAAGCAGAAGAAAAGCTTAAAGACCTGAAATCCTCTCATCCAAGTCAACAGTTTTGAGTAAAGTCCACACACACACACACACACACACACACACACACACACACACACACACACACACATTAGTTAATTGTAATCCACTAAAATGACCTACTTGGTCATCCACTGAATTTTAAGATCTCGTAATGCTTCAGTAAACTCTTCTTTCAGGTCTTTCTCTTTTTCTGAATCCTTTTCTTTATCTTTGCTGCCATTCTTAGTCTTTGTTGGAGGAGGTATTAGATAGTAATGAACAGGGATCACATCCTAGGAAGGTGAAAGAAAGCCTTAGGTTAATACACTTCATTTCATACACTTTAAAAATCACTGTCAAAAGCTGAGTGTCTTGTAATATGGGTTGTGCCTGCCTGAGATGTATTACATTGTATTCTACATCTGAAGGGTAAAAACATAAAAAATACCAATGTGCAATTACTGGAGTTCTCCCCCTGAAGTTTTTTTCCTATTCCATTAAAGTAAAAGAGGTAAGAATTTTTCTCTGAGTGTCTTTCGCATTCTTAGTTGCACTGGACACCTTAAGGATAATATACCTTGTACTTTTACAACTAAAGCTGAACAGAAGAAAACAAGTTAAAACTTAAAAAAAAGGGTTTTTTTTTTTTTTTTTAATCTTAGTAAGAGGGCAGAGCAGACCAGTACTGTTCTAGCACTTATAAATACATGTTCTACCTAGAGAGTCAGACAATAAAAACATAAGTAAATAATTTCTAATAGTAACATATGACACACAAAAATAAATCAATGAAGGACGGGCAGTGACTTCTGGGTAAGATAGAAAAACCATGCAGAGTAGATATGGAAAGATCAGCAAAGCTAAGTGAAAACATGAATAAATTTGAATACCCTAACTGAAGAGAGGAAAAGCCCCTCCCCCAAGAGTCAGCCTAGGAGTAGAAATTGAACAAGTACAAAAACCTGAAACCAATATATGAAAAGTTATATAAACCTAGAAAGCAGGCTACAGCCATAGAGAGTGGTGGGACGTGGTTAAAATGAAGCCTACCAGATATTTTATGCAAGGCAGTGATTAAAGACTTTGCTTTTTAATGACTTGTTAAAAATTGGGCTCATGTTTTATAACTCTTGATGATGTAAGTCTTGAGAACAAACTATGGAAAAGTAGAGATAGGAAAACAAACCAGGAAACAAGCCTAATAATCTCTACACTGTGTGGAACTAAGTAATATGTTGTGGAAACAAAAGAAAATGAATAGATATTCTTTGAAGGTAGAGCTAAGAATGTTTGTCAATTGTGCTAAAAGCCATGACATGAATAAGACTAACAGAGAGTAGGAGAGAATAGACCTGGCAGTATTGCTTGTCCCAAAAATGCTCTAAAGACAGAGACATGAGGATGTCCATGCAGAAAGAAGCAGTAAGGATGGCAAAATGGCCAAAACCGCGAAGGTGCTTGCTACTGAGCATAACCTAAATTTGATTCCTGATCTTACCTAAAAGAAGAAAACTGACTGCTGTTAGGTATCTTTCCTTCCTTCCTTTCCTCTCTTTTTCTCCTGTACTCCTCACACAGAATAAGTGAGTTTCAAACAAAGAATGGAATAATCAACTGCTAGGCCACATTGAAGAATGTAAATAATGGAGAAGAGACTTGGATGCAAGGAGCCTGCTAATCACCTTGGCAAGAGTACTGTCCTGAGACAAAACCAAAGACACAAAGAACAAGGGAGTAAATAAGCCTACAACTCTTTGAGAACATTTTGCTTTGAAGATGGCAGAAAAAGGTAGTTTATTATTTTGTCTATGGTGTTTAAATCTTTCCTATAGCCATACATTGCTTGGGAAATATTAACCAATGCTTAGACTTAATTTTTGGCCAATAAACTGTCCTTAATTAAGTCATTATTTAAGTCAGCTTTTCAAATTCTATTTTCAGGTTTATATTAAAGTGCTAAGTTAATATCTACATTTATTTTAATAAAGTTTCTAACATTAGATCAAACTTGTATTACCAAAGGGACATATACTACCGTTCTGTGTAAACAAGCCATCCGCTTTAACAATACCTAACACTCAGTTCTGGGATATGAAGTGGTGCAATGGCACATGAAGAATAACTGCTATAGCTCTATTATCACTTCCCTACAAATAACCACTGTCATGGCCCATTTAAAAAACAAAAAATCACCACTTGCCTAAGTCCCTATTCATTTAACAGGCGAGAAAGTGGGAAACATTTCTATGTAGAGAAACCTATGTTTTAGATGGCAATTTCTCTGCTGAATTTCAAAGATAAGGCACGTTTTATTACTGTTTTAGTATGAAAAATAGAAAACGGAATTTAATCTGAGTAATATGTTAATGTACAATTAAAAGATAACACCTATGAAAATATAAAACCCTACTATAGCAAGCTTGAACTATCATCAAAAATGAGTAAAAAAGCTTATAATCTTAGAAAAAAATCAATAACCAGTACAATTAAAATATTGATAAAACCTTATAAAAGTACTTCACAACAAAAAATTTTCTATTATTAAAATTACAAATGCAGTATTTATAAACCCTAATCAAAAGGAAAATGGGAGTTGTTTTATACTGTGTTATCATGATCACACTCTTTCTTTAATAAACCTTTTTTTTTTCAACTCACTTAAGGGACTAATATGGTTAATTTAATAGTAATGCTTTTGTACCTTAAACCATGAATGATTGTGATTTTTTAAAAAGATATTTAAAAAACACTCAGTAGAAAAAGCTATAGAGTTCTCAATAAAATAAACTTAGTATTAAAATTGAAAAAAAAAAACCTTTTTGTAAGCTATCTACAAAGTATTTCAACAGTGTTCAAACTGTACAATATTTTCCAGAAACAATGTTACCTATAAAACCAGTAACTACCCAGTGGACAGCATAATACATCACTTAGATCTGGTTCAAAAGGCCCAGTTTCTTGAGTGCTTCAATTATTAATTTAGTTATCAAAGTAAAAGCTTTATAAAAGTTCAAGTATTTTAAAGATTAATATCATTGGTGCCATTTGTGGTTTATTAAAAGTATCTAAATTATTTTATACATGTAAGTATTTCTTTTTGTAACTTTATAAAAGAGCTGTGCTATGCCTGTACTTGTACTGACAGGCAGGGATGAACAAAAGTAATGCTAGTTCCCACGTTTGTCACACGAGCTTTACTGAACCTTCAGTAATAACTTCAGGCTTCATTACTAGCGATTACACCTTGTACAGCCTTAGCCCAACTTTGTAGGCCAACTAAAAACTACAAGTGGAAGAAAAGCAATGCCCAAACCCTTATTGAAGTATGTTTCCTTTTGTAGTTGAGTTCCTGGCAAACCTTTTCAAACTATCTCCATGGCAACTCAGAGGTATATATCAATGCATAAAATGTTTTTAAATGCTTGGTTATGATCTATTAAATAGATTAAGATTGTGCCCAAAAGGATCAAATAAACCATATGAGAAATATGACTGTTCAGTTTCTTAACTAGAAGAGTCTTCATGGTATGTATCAATCCACAACAAGAACATGATGGATGACATTTCAATACTGTAAAACACAAGTGTTTCTTCCATTATAATAACTCTGGGATGAAAACAACTTCCTCAAATGTATCCCTTTTTCTGTACTCAGAGTACAGATCTTTAAGTTAAATGTGGGTCCAGCAGTCAATACAGATTCTCATATGCTAACAAAAACCAAGTAGAATCAACTACTCATAGCATAAAATCTGTCTGTATTTTTATTACAGACTCAACTTTTAGTTAGGAGTTCTTATTCCCTATTTTGTTTAATCTATCCTTCCATAACAGAGATTAGTTTATTAACAAAATCAGTTTATTTAAAATGACTTAAATTCTAATAGGTTTTTTAAACATATTTTTTTACATTTAAAATCTTTCTTTCTTCCTTTCTTTCTTCCTTCCTTCCTTCCTTTCTTTGTGTGTGTGTACAGCTGAGGGCATGGTACATATATAGAGGTCAGACTACGACTCTATCATGTGAGTCCTGGAGATCAGACTCAGGCTGTCAGACTTGTCACTGAGTCATCTTGCCAGATCTAGATTTTAAAAATAATGACTTTGCTTTCCATTGCATTCATTTCTTTGTGACTTTGATATGCAAAATCTCAAACTTTTCAACTTGACATCTTATTTATACCAATAAATGAGAAGCAATATAAATCATCCATACCATTGGAAAATATGGTTTAATAAAAATGGTTTCCATATTCCATAAATATGGAAATAAACCATAGGGTTATGGTTTTAAAAGCCTTTTATAGACAGGCAATATGTCAATACTGCTTGTAGGTATTAATATTAACTACTGCAGAATGTAAAGAAAGGAAACTAAGGGAGAGATTCTTTAAAAATAAAGATTTATAATAGTGAGAACTACGTAAATAAGGCTTTAAGACATCGTTTTTAAGAACTGACAATCAGTACCTTTTTAAATTTTCCTTGTCGTTTTGCTGCAGACTGCCCCTGGGAGTTAGAACGACATTCTGTAAGAAAACATGCATAATCTACACAGGATGGAGATACCACCTCTGCCTAACTTTCTTCTAATTTAACATTCCATCTGTATGTCACAGTACTCAGAGGGTCAGATCTGTGACCAAAATGGCATGCTTTTAAAGAAAGCAACACTGCCATGCCTACTTTTAAAAATAAAAATGCAATCGAATATGCCATTTTAAGGCAAAATTCTTTCCAGCGTTTTAAAATATTTAGTGATTAAGCTCCATTATCAATAAAACATTTTAAAAAACACTTAAATTTAGCTGACAGTCTGCAGAGTCTGATTGTATACAGGAGGTCATGACCATTACACAAGCCTAAGTAATTCTTAGAAAAAAAACAAAAAACAAAAACAAAAAAAGCAAACAACGAAAAGCAAGCAAACAAAAAACAAGAAAGAGAAAACCATAGTAACACTCAAGGCTACAATGAAAGGCGAAGTGAAGTAAAATGACATTTCCTTTCCAACTTCCAAAATACAGGAATATAAAACCACTGAAGAAAATTTAAAAAAGAACCCAATGAAAATTATACTCAGTAACTTAGATTATTGCTGTTTTCTTAAACAACCTTTCTATCTATAGTCAGCTAGCAACAGTCAATTCCAAGCACTTATAATTGCAATACTGCCTCTAATGATATAGTCAAGAAGTTCTATTTCTGAATTCTTACAAGAATACCTCTGCCAGTAATTCTTCCTGCTACACTTCCCATGAAAAGTGGACTTGTGAGATGAGTTATCTATCAACTGGGTGAAAAACTCAGTTGAAGTCCCTAGAAGCAGCTATCTAGGTAAATCTACAAAAAGATCTATAAGGATTTCTTAAATCAGTTCAAGAACAAAGTCCAGTATCAAGTGCTGATTTACTTCAAATGACACTGAAGTATGTGTGAGTAAGGGTGCACGCTGAAATGCACCCTGAGAGATGGCAAAGTAAATGTTTCCTAAGCACAAAATCCCCAAATTATTCCTCGGTGGCTATGAATATATGACCTTGGTTGAACAGTGCCAAGAAAAATACATTTCAAGATTAATGAGATGAATTCACCCTGACAACAGCATTTATAGAACCCAGGACTAGATTAAGTAGACTTACATGGTTTTGTATGAACTAATGCTAAATGAGAAATGTACAGATGTAAGAATTGTATTATAGCAAAATGACCTAAGATAAAGGGTGACAGATCCACATAAAAAAATTTTCTGCAACAAATCTGTAATAAAAACAAGATGGAAAAACCTGAAATAAATACCTCTAAATTTCTAATAACAGTTATCTCTAAACTAGAACCAAAAAGCATCATTTTGGAACTATAAAAAGCAATACCACAAGAAACACTGTACATTATCCACATAATTATACAAGATCTCAACAAGCCTTCACAAATGAGTCAATATCCATTAATAAAAATTCTTCAGATTTTCTTCGTTTATAAACAAATAAAGAGAATCTGATTATTCCAATATTTACAATATTTTGGTTGAATTTCTAGATTCAATATATATAATTACTAGATATAATTTTACATATCCCATTTGTTTCAACCAAATTTGAACTTTAGGAACTGAGGTGGGATAGGTTTAGGGCATGAGGCTTATAGAAAGAACAATAAATACTTTAAAAATGTATCAAATATTAATCCACCTTCACTAACAGTTCAAGAAAAAAAAAAGAGAGCAATTAATGTTCCCTCCCTGCAAATCCCTTCTGAACCATGAACTAAAGCCCATCTTCAAAGAGATGGGAAATTTTAAACAGGTACTTTCAGTGCAAAACACTAGTACTTACAGCTTTCTTTCCAAGCTCAGTCTTTGACAATGTCAAGGAGCCTGCAAGGTAGCATCCGGGTCCTGCCCCCTTAGGTATTCTAATGAGAGAATTAAAAAGGAAAAAAGTAACAAAAGAAAAAGTTTCACAAAAATACTTAGAGGAAAACCATCAAAATAATTCCAAAATAAAATATTTCCCATGTCCAAATTTTCAAAAATCAAACTGAGAAGTAACTTCAGACTAAAATGATAAATTATAAATCTAGATTAACATATGAACCATAATGTTCATCAACATCACCACTTACTTATCATCAGGTAAGGAAGTAACAAAGAATGGCTGATTATATTTGGGTGGTAGTGTCAAACTGCTTGATTTCTTCTTTCCTAGAAGTGCAAGGCTATGATTTTCATGAATATCTAAGCTCAAGGTATTAGACAACCTATGCGAAACGATAAACGGAAGATCTTTGATACGATCCAAATCGCTGATTTGCTCATGACGAATCTGCAATCGAATTGTATAATCTCCTTTCTCCAGTTTCAAAGAATACTAAAAAAGAAAACATTTGGAAAAAGTAACATTAGTTCAGTAAAATGAGAGTAAAAGGATAAAAAACAGTTCCATTTACAGATGTACAGGTATGAGACACCTATACTCAGAGTGTCTAGGGTGCTAGTGAGCAGACCCAATTTGCAGTACCAAGTGGCTTGCCTGTCAGAGTTATACAAGGAACTCAAGTACTTTCTGACACCAATGTCCTCATTCTTTGTACCACAGGGTTATCTACACATTCACACAATCAATGTTTATAACATAACTAAGAAAAGCAAGTATACTTTTGTTTATGTTTCATAAGAAACATGAAGTGGTAGTCAAAAAATCAAAATTAGATTTGTATATTATCTAAAACCAACACTCATGTGTATGCACATTTGTGACTTCTGTTAAATTTTACATTTTAACTGTGAAGTGCCACAGTCCTTTATGCAAATCAGAGAGAAGAAGGAGCCAGTAAAAATCAAGGAATGTAAAGCTACTACATCTCACTTTGCTAACATGCTCATGGAACAGAGATGCTGTTGGTATTCTGCAGAATACTACCTTCGGAGCCAATGTGAAATGTAACTCAAGTAACAGTCAAGACTATAATGATGAGACTGCTGCCTACTTGATGGGAAAATTGGGATCATTCTTCAAATGACTAAAGGCAAAAGCTTCCATAAACATTATTCAGCAAAAAATCATAAGCATTTCAGGAAAAATATCTCATATTTCTACAAATACAATTTCAACTAGAGACAAATTTCCAAGCAGTTACATGTCAAGAGATTTTATTTTCCTTTAGTGTCAGTAGAAAACAAAGTGCACAGCATGCAGTTCAATGCTCGGTACAATTTCAGATCTGAAGGTATTAATAAACTGAAGCCGCCAGGCCTTATTAACCCCAGTGTTCCACCCAGACCTGGGATCACTCTCCAGTCTCCCATTCACGATCTACCTTTACGTAAGTAGAAACAGTGTAGGAGAGAGAAATACTGCAACACACATATATACTAGGACTGGAGGTCTAATCTCGTGGAAGAGTTCATGTGCATGTGTCAAGTCCTGGCTGTAGTCCCTTTTCAACCAGAAATGCTCTGCTGGCCAGCACTTGTAAGCAGCATCCTAGTATGTGGCAGGAAAGCGGTCAAGTCTGTTACTTAACTAACAATAAGCAAAAGAAATTTCTATAGGTGTCAGAAACCTGAATGTACCTTTATGGTATTTTAAAAAGTACCTTTTAAATGTTATACCTTAACAAGAAATTTAGGATGATTACTTTTAATAATTTATACCTGATGTGGATAGGCATCGCCTGAGCCCATCTGTCTTTTGTTCTGGTCAAAAATAATCCACAACTGACTGTCAAATTCTGACTCATATAACAATTCACAAAGAAGTGGACAACTAGGTGTTACTTCTCCGCTCTTGGGCTAAAAAAAAAAAAAAAAAAAAAAAACCAATTATTGATGTGATTTATATATAATACCCAACACTTTCAAAAAAGTATTCAAATTTCATTCTTATAACCATTTTTTTCAAAGTAATTACTATCTTGGCATTAAATAGATGCACTTTTGTAAAACTTTAAAATCTACAGACGTAGTGCTCTTCCTACACACACTTCTAACAAATATAGTTCTAACATATAGTTTATTTCTTTATAAAACTAGAATCTAATAGTTTATTAAAATCTACTATAGTAACACTGTAGTAATTTAATGTAGTAACATTGAAACTAAATTCACATTATACTTCAATAAAGTAAGCATAATATAAATTGTAATCTCATTGACTAAAACCCCCTGGATCCAAAATTGACAATGATCTCAATTACTTTGACTACTGACTCTTTGCAGAACATAAATCAGGCTAGGTATTAAAAATGGAGAATTGTGTTATGGTCAAAAGGTGCAGTATCTCTCAAATATGCTGAATACTTGGTACTCAGCTAGTATTGTTATGTTGTTTTAGAGATCCCTGAAATTCTAGGAGGTAGGGCTTCACTGGAGGAAGTCAGGTGGCAGGGGCCATGCTCTTAATTTTTATTTCTTTGTCCTCTGTCAGCTGAGTAGCCTCTGCTAAATGGTCATACTGCCATAGTGTACTATCAGGAGCCATTTGCCTATTTTTAAAAGCAAAGTGAAAGTTTGCCTGTTTCTCTGAAGCAGAGAGAAAGAAAAAAATAATAATAATCTGCTTGCCAGGGAGAGTCAAAATGGGTCAGCCTATGTTGGTACATTTCCTGGCCTAATGAGGCATGGAACAAGAAGAGGATGTACACTTGAAGCTCAAGGTGATGGGCTGAAGATTCTATTGACCTTAGTGGAAGGAACAGGAAGGCATTTGGATGGGAACAGATGTCTTATTGGCTGCTGCTCTGGTACTGACCAGCAGTCCTCCCAATTCTTTCTCGTCTCCGTGTTTTCTTTCTGCCTTTCCTATTTAATCATTGCTCTCTCCTCAGAGATATTCAACTTTTATGCTGGTGGGTTCCGTTCGGTAGTGTACTGCCAAACTACAAGCCCAGACATATAGAGCCCAAAGAGTGCCCTCTGAAACACTGTGGAAGAGTAACAACTCCTTCATGTTTTTCTTTGTTCCTGTTACCTATTCTATCAACAAAAAAAAAAATCTCAATAAATTATGAATAAAAACTAGGTCTCAAAGACAAGCCACATCTTTCCATCTGTGATTTCATAGTACAAAATGGGAATATACTACACAGGTATATTTTACTAGTAAACACATACCTGATGGAAGCTGTATGTCAAGACCATCTCATAAAGCTGGCGATTATTTGGCAAAACATCTCTTGATCCCAAAGGTCTGGTTTTTGCGTTTACTGGGCTATAACAAGGCAACTGCATCACTGAATTAAGTTAAGACTTCATTTAAAGAAAGCAGTTAAACATGCCAGGTGAGGACTACTCATCAAACTTTCTTTTATAGTAAACTGTACAATCTTTTAATTGTTAATATACAGTCCATATTGACTGTGTAATACTGCATTACTACAAAGATAGAAACAGAAAAGTTCATATTCAAAAACACTTAAAAATGTTACCACAGAGCACTCTTAGCACAGCCAAACCCTAACACTTGGGATGATTACCAACAGGAGTTAAAGAACATGCTAGGCATAGGCATGGCCACATCATATGCTGGGGGTATAGCTGGTCCTTGTGCAAAGGAGATTATACTGCCAAGGTATCAGCAGCAGAACACCAAGACTGACAAAATCCTGCTTCCACAGAGAGATTATGTCACATACTCAGGACACAAATTCCTTCTACTGTCAATGAGATTTTCTGGTCCTAAATTTTTCAAGCAATGAACAATGCATTCACAAAATAAAAATGAGACACTGTTAATTTGCTTTGTTGTAAGACCTAAGATTAAATTGAGGGCCTTACACGTGGAAAGTGAACACGATTGTTAAGTAGTTTCTGAATCCTTTTTTCATACTTTTTGAATTATCCCAAGTAGCCTTGAACTTGCTTTTCTCCTGCCTCAGTCTCAACTGCTAATTTGTTTTGTCAAGAAATGAAACATATAGGGACACTACTGATGAGGGGATCAGGGAGGGTAGAGACCAATGCTGAGCCACGTTTGAGAAGCTCTGTAGGATTCCTAGACAGCAAAATAAAACTTTTTTTTTAATGCTAGCATCACACGGATAAAAATTAGAAAAACAAACAAAAAGCAATAAAAAGAATTCTTCCATTAACATTCAACTTTTGTAACTCTTAAAACAATGAGATACCGGAGTGTTTGCACCCAGCTCTTCAAAGTTATGCAAGGAGCCAGATCTTCATACTTTAAAGAGGACTGGACATCGAAACGATTGATTCCTTCAGATGCATGCTACAAAACATATTTAAATATTAATTTCTCAAATATTAATAGACAATATTTTATATATACGTTCATTAATGCAAGTTTTAAAGACCCATGAATGAATATATTCAGATTTAAAAATTATTTTCCAATTAAGTTTTACATCTACCACAGAATGACAGGACAGATAGTTTGGCCAGTCAAGAGCACTGACTGCTCTTCTAGCGGTCCTGAGTTTAAATCCCAGCAATCACATGGGATCTGATGCCCTTTTCTGGTGCTGTCTGAAGACAGGTACAATGTACTCATACATAAAATAAATCTTTAAAAAACTAAAGTATAAAACTATATAATGAGAATGTTCTAGTACTTACAATGTTCAACTGTGGCGCAGTGCACACTATGCCATGGAATGATATGGTATAATCAATATTGACATCACTGAGACTTGCCCACCAACGAGCAATACAAAATTCAATTGCTTTCCCGCCCTGGAAATAAAAGAATGTTAAAGAATAAATTTGTTTTTCAATTCTTCCTCATATCACCAAATATTACCTGTTTCAAAACAAAATTTTTATTTATAGCAAGAAACAAAATATTTTATCATTCATTATCTACTTATATTTATACACATTAATAATAAAAACCCTAGGACCAATTTAAACATAACTAAGATTCATAATGAGAAGAAATATTACAAAATTTATAAGGCATACTCAATAGGCATGGATAGAATATATTTTGGTTTCAAAGCCACCTGGCAACTTAAGTATCAATAGTTACAGTCATATCCTTCTCTTAAGGATCAATTTTAAATGAGTATCCTAAAGCCCTGTTGTACCAGTACATTTAAGATAAGTAAAGCTAACATCACCCCATTTGAAAGAAACAGACGTAAGAGACATAATGATGTGATAGAAGAAAGTGAAAACCCAGAGGACCAATCATGGCAAGGTCAGAAGCACATTTACCTTTCATGCAGAAGAGACTAATCGTCCCACAAACACATGTAAAAAATAGAGACCTCACAACAATGTTGCCTGCAAATTAAACTACTTTATTCTTAACAGTAGGACTTTAAGTAAGATAACAAGTGCCAATGTAAATGAAGGTTCAAGATTAGAACTTTTCTTTGACAGAGGTATCAGAATTAAAGAGATACAAGTATTGTTTGGGGTACAATCCATCTACTTGCCTTAGATGCACAGACCCTGAGTTCCACCATAGAACTTTAAGGGGAGAATAGAGTAGGAACGTTTGTTTCTGAATCATAGCTTCAATTTTATTTATTAGCACAGATTCTCACTATGTAAATCAGGCTGGTCTTGGAGCTCTTCCTACTTCTCCTGCCTCCCAAATGCTAGGATTAGTTAAGAACTGTGATAAGTGGTTTGGTTTTCAGTGTATTTTTTAAAAGATGATTTATTCTTATTTTATGGATATAAATTGTTGCTTGCATTTCCCAGTGCATGAGGAGATCAGAGAGACATAGGACCCTTGGAACTGCAGTTACAGATGGCTGTAGGCTGCCCCGTGGGTGCTATGAACTGAAGCACACTCCACAAGGACAGCTGGGACTCGTAAGCCCTGAGTCTTCTCTCCTCCCTGGATTTCAGTATTCTTCATTAAATCACCAATCATCCTACCTTATCTGATAGCTAGAAACAGAATCTGAATCTCTAACATGGTTTAGATACAACCTATAATGTCTTGGGAGTGTTAGATAAACTTACCAGAACAGGAAAGGCTTCAATCAGTGTTCCTTTTTCTGGAAGTGAACAAAACTTATAAAATTCATGACTTCGATATGCTCTCTGCTTCACAAGCTGTACTGCATGAAGAACAAATTTTGCTGATACCTCAGAAGAACATGAACACACGGTAACTTCTAAAATAAAGAAATTAAATTTTAAACTGGTTAGAATGAAAATGCTTATAAAATTATTAAAATTCCACCTGTTTATGTAATAATAAAAAGTAAAATATCTTCTTTATTATGTTGTAGATTTATTTATATTTTATATATGTGGGTGTTTATATTCATGTATGTCTGTACAACATGTGCAGATCTGGTGCTTGCTGAAGAGTTCATTGGATTCTCTGAAACTGGAGTTACAAATGGTTGAGAGCCTCTGTGTGGATGCTGAGAATCAAATCCAGTTCTCTCTGGAGAAGCAGCAAGTGCTCTTAACCATTCTTCCCTCCACTCCCTCAACTGGTATTTTTAAAGAAAAGCTTCATGAAACAAAGAACAAGTATGTGTATAGATGATATTCATAAGAAATAAACCATTATTGAGTAAGCAACAACCCTTACTACAGACATTAGGAAAGAACAAAACTGTTCTGGATCTATACACAATTATAACCAGGACTTTGAAAAAAAAAAAAAAAAAAAAAAAACTCTCCTTTCTCTAGTTTTAACTGGAAGCAAATTAATTCACAATAAAATAATATAAACCTATAGATCCCTGTTTGTCATGCCTACATTTTTGTCCTAGCTTACTCTTGTATATATTTCTATTTCTTTCCCCGCATTAGCACCATCAGAAACACAGCTGCTTAGCTGCACTGTACTGCGTGGGCAGAGGTAAACAAAGTCATGGAGAGGTGATTACTTAAGGAGCACTGTTCTTACTTAAGGGCACCAAAGTAAGGTTTGGTTGTTTTTTGGTTCTTACAGACCAGGGAGCAGAGGGGAGATCAACTGCTAAGAGTACATATATAATGTTTTGATAATATTTTGAATGATATGAAATAGAAGCCATCAGAACATCTGTAATCTAAGCTGTGAAGTGATGTGGCAACATGTCCATTCTATACCATTCAATGTTTTATAACAACCACCGTCTCAAATCCTACATGTTCTCAACAACTATGTATCATAAGAGAATTATATTTACTGCCTCTTATCAATAACAAAGTGTTTTTTTTTTAATTAAAGAAAACAGACTCTGGATAAACTGCAAGTACTGGGCTGAAACAAGTAATTTCTGTGAGTAAGACTCTTTAAGTACTAATATTAGTGAATTTTATCAAAGCCGTGAGCTATACAACCCCAAGAGGCCCTATGTAAATAGTGTGGTACAGGGAATTCCACAATGTGACCGTAAAACAGTCTACAATGATAGCTAACAATTACAGCTATCAATAGCTTTCTGACACTGAATACACAGAACTGTTAGGAGCATGAAGGTGACCTTGACATAGATGAAACGCTTTGTAGTTGTCTATTCTTACAGAAGAGGGTAAGCAGTATCACCTAAGATAGAAATTCAGCTATGTAAAACTAGGTCTTCCAAGTTCAGTAGTAGCCTACACCTGAGCCAAGACTCGTTCCCCAAAGCAGGGTCTTCCCACAACTTCATTCTACCTCTTTTTCAACAAGTCAGTCAGAGCTCTGTTGATATTCTATAGAAAGCCCTCTAGAAGCAGCCCTCCTAATGGCCAATCATAGAAATAGAATATACAAAGAGTAACTCCTGAGTACTCTTAGCAGAAAATCAACACAGCAATAACACATCAGCACCAGTTTACAAACTCTCTAATAGATTTAAAAAATAAAAAGATCACAGACAAATTTTACTTACCAGCCCAGGTTGCCCCCTCAGGAACCTCAACAAAATGTCTTCGAATCTGACCAGGTTTAAAATGTACATCTGTAAAGGCTAGATCGTAGTGTGATGATTCATTTACTCTGAAAATTTAAAAAAAAAATTAAACATGATACTCTAAAACTCATCAACACCCTAGACACTTTCCAACAGAGGTAGGAGAGCACTGTAAATCAATACTGCCTCCTTCCGTGGCACAGCAGTGGACATAACCCCTACAGCAGCACCACATCATCTGTTCACCTGCTTTCAGACCTTGTAACACAACAGTAAAAAGCTTATGCTGTCTCCTGTTCTTTAAAGGAATTTTACAAAATTCAGACTCTTAACTCTGATTTCTAAAAGATAAATTTTTTCTGAGACAGGATTTCTCTGTGTATCCCCTAGCTGTCCTGTATTCACAGGAGATCTGCCTAACTCTGCCTCCCAAGTGCTGGAATTAAAGGGGTGTTCACCACACCCAACTATGGTTTTTTAATGTTAAAATCAAATTATATTTTGTGTGAGTAATAGTTTTACAGATGTCTGAGTAAAACATAATAAAGTCTCCACTTGAAGTTGCAAAATCCTCCAAGACAAACTACTTCCACAGCAATACAAAAAATGTAAACATCAAATGGGTAACTATGTGCTATAAAAATAAAACGCAGGTTGCAATTCTATTGTCTTTAATTTTACAAATAAGAAATGAATACCTACTATGTATGAGGTACTGTTATTTGTAACTAGGAGTCATCTAATGAGTAAATTATAACCCTTTCTTTACTCTGACAGCTGGTAGGGACAGAGAAAACATTTAGTAGAGCAGGCTCCAGAAAAAAAATTGTTAAGAGAAAAATAGAAAAATGATTAGATCCTGAAAGTGAGCCTACAGATTGTTGAAAATCTTGTCCAAATTCCCACTGAACTTACACAGAACATATAATGAAGAATTTCAATTTAACCATGAGTATGCATGCCATATTTTAATCTCATCAATTTTAACATTTAACTCAGTGCCTCCCAAAGTATTTATTTATTTAGAATGTATAAATACAACTTATATCCTCAGAGGACTTACAATCAAATAATATTTATTAAATTAAAAGAAAAAAAAAAGAAACACATTAGCTGAAGTGTCCAGGAGCTTGTAAAGTGTTAAAAGTATAGAAGGAACTCCCCTCACCTAGAATGACCAAAAATACATCTGGCTATTTAACAGACAGGCAAATGAGGCAAAGAAACCAAGAGTACAAATGCATAAATATGGAGGAAACCATGAGCGTCAGGAGAGGGAGCTGGCTAAAAATGTGTACTTTGGTTACTCAGTGATAGGAAGCCATCTGGGACTGTAATTGTAAGTTATTCTTGTGGGCTTTTTTAAGGAATGTAAACCTGATCCTTATGGAAGGCTCCTGATGTGTTTGAATATTATCAAAGATAACGTCCCTGATTCCAGGATGTGAGAGATGGAAAGAATAAGGCTGAAGTACAAAGTACCAGAAGCATAATCACAGACACAGAAGTATAAAGCAGAGCAAAGGAAGAGGATGACGAATCACTACTGAGAAGTAAGAAAAGAGGTAAAATGAAGGTGGAAACAGACTCTCAATTGGGCACAATGGAGCCAGTGGTAGTATGAGCAAAGACATTTCAATAGTGGATGGGCAGATGCCAGATGCCCTCAACTAATTATTAATAGAAACATTAATGCTAGCTAGCTAGGAGTAGAACCTGCTTCTGTCCTAATCTTTCTAGTTACTTGCTTCTGGGCAATCCTCCAAAATCAACACTATAGAACATATAGGCATTAACAATTTATACATAATCATAAACTAAACCTCTTACTTACTTTGCTGCTATAACTGCAGTGATTGGAACTCTGAATAGAGGACCAGCATTGGGGGATGCTATATCATAGCCACAAACCTTAAAAAAAGAATCAACATTCATGAAAAAAGTTCACATAATAACCCAAAAGTCCCAACAATCACATAGCAAATCATGACTGAGTTAAACAGGTAATAAGGTATCAAGTTTAAAAAATAACATTTTAATTACTCTCTACCTAAATTAAAACTTAGTATTATAAATACTTTTGTAGAAAGACTAGGTATATGATACTAATCTGTGTTTATTTACAGTTGCCAGGTTTAACAAATGTTTCCTCTGAATAGTAAAAGGTTAACCACAGCACAAGTTTAGCTACACTGCATAATTAACAAAGTAGAGGTCTGATCAAAAAGGCTTTGCTATATCTGCCCCTAGCCTTCTTCACAGAAGGATGCACCACTATATAACTGCTACAATGTATACAGAAAAACTTTAAAAAATCTAGCAAGTGAAAAGGTATATAGCTGTTTTGTTGTTATTGTTTTTAATGAGAGAAAAATACATCAGGGATTGTTCACTTTTACCTCTTAAAACATTTTGAAAAAAATAAATAAAAAACAATAGATTTAACAATACCTCTGTATAATGTAACCCTTCTCTTAAGCCCCTGGGGTCCACACGTATGTTTATGTGCCGACACTGATTCATGAGTTCCAAATGGCTGGGACACTGAACCCAAGATGAATTTGAAGTTAAAGCTAAATGAAGCTGAAAGGATATTTTTTCAGAGTTTTCTGGCATTAAAAAAAAAAAAAATTAAACTCAGCATTTCCACTTTTTCCTGGTAAATTCTATCTTCTATCAAGAAAATTTAGTTAGGTCAGCTGTAATATGCATTAGACAAGACACCCAAATTACAACTTAAACAAAAATGTAGAATCATCTTGTGATTCACAAATATTTTCATCCAACACTTCTAAGCCTTATAAACAATTTAGTGGATCCTTTTGTCACTGCACATAGAGATCAAGCAACTGACTAAAATAAGATACCAAATCACCTCCCCACAGTTTACTTCCAACAAGCACTTAAAGCTCTGTTTTCTGTCCAAGGAATGAGATATGGGCAAAAAATTAATCTGTAATTTTATTACTGGCTTAATAAAATTATGGCCCACTGAAGGCCTGGGTCCACGCTTTTCCTCCATTGTGAAGATGCTGACTGAAAACTGCCCTGGTACTGAGATCTCTAATATTTTATAATAATCACTTGTTAATTTGTACCTTCTCCTAAGGACAGTGAGTGGTTTAGGTCATGACAAATCTTTCACGGGGGTTACCTAAAACCACCAGAAAACACAGATATTTATTTTACAATTCAGAAGAAAATTACAGTTTTAGTTTTATGGTTGAGGGTCACCACAACTCGAGGAACTGTATTAAAGGGCAACAGTATTAGGAACATGGATAACCATTGCTTTAGAACATTAGACAAGGAACATTCTCCTTTTATTTACCATTCATTTAAAACACAAATACAAATGCTTCTGTCTACTGCCAGCCTAGTACTTACCTGTGTTCTCTGGAAATACAGGCTCAATGCCAACACCATGGTCTGAAGGAGCAGCCACCTGAACAGGATCTCGGAGGTAGATGCCACGATTATTTCCAACCGTAACTGTAAAACCCAATCTGTTAGTAAATGATGTATTCTGGATGAGGTAGTCATAAGCTTTGTCAACCTAAAAGAAAATAAATGGTAACATGTAAATGGCTAGGTGAAGAAAATATTTTATTATAAATTACGAATCTGTTAAATTTCAGCTGTAACAAAGCTAATTTCTATATTCACTGCTCTAAACTAAATCAGTACCACAGTTAAGATGGCAAACCTGCTGTATGGTGGTAGCCCATGCCTTTAATCCCAGCATGTGGGACAGAGACAGGAAGATTTCTATGTATAGAAGCCAGCCTTGTCTAAGAGCTAGTTCCAGGATAGCCAGGGCTACATTGAAACCCTTTCAAGAAAGGGAGGATGGAAACAGTTACACTGTTAAGACAACACCTTCTGAAGACTTTCCACTTCAGTCTGCATTCAGTCATGCTCACTCTGAGCTCACTCAGTAACTTATGGCTGACCAAACCAATACTGACTTTTACCACTTTCAATTTCTAATCTCTACACACCCTCAATATTTCTTTGGCTTAAATGAAGTTCATCTCTTTTACCTACAAAGAGTCTCTGTGCCCTTTTTTATTATAGTTCTATAATGGCTACAGCTAGAGTTTAGACATGATGAATCACCATTACAGAGCAATATTTACGTTATCTCAATGCTTTCTAGTTACTTCTGTACACAGACAACGGTACCTGAATAATTCCATGTCCTTGGGCAAATACTTCTATATTGTCAGCTTTTATTGCAGTATTTTCTAGAGCTCTTCGGACTGAGTGAACAGTGTACTCAACATTATTTGCTTTCAGCCCTAAAAACAAACAAAAACCTAAGAAATGAACTCACTAGTTAGAACACAACCCACTCACCAAGAAGTTAACATGTACACTCTTCTGCTGCCTTCTTTTAACATCCATTTCTAATTGTTTTCTTAAAAATTAAACTGCTTGCATCAACACAAATACTTAAGAAAAAAATTCACTGCATGCCAATCTGCAATTATATCAATGCAGGCAGGCTATGTAGATATATCACGGATGTATCAAGCAGGCATCTTAGGGCATTCTAATGGCATTTTCTTTAAAATATCAGATTCAGCACTGTGGTTGGTGGCAGCAATCTTCACCTCAATTATATTTCATAATCACCAGTGGACCTTAATTCTAAAACACCTGACATGTTTTATGGCAGATCAGAATTTTCAATGACTATATACCATGTGATTACAGTGTATATAGCCAGATTTCAAACACAGAAGGCTCTTGCCAACATATTACTCACTGTTAATAAATTAATATACTATTTTTGTCCCCAAATCCTTCAACTATTTACCAGTAAGATATTGTAATATGCAAAAAAAAAAACAAAAAACAAAAAACAAAAAAACAAGTAAGTACTCCATGATGCAAACTAAGGAAGCTATAATCACATTCATGTGAATCCAGAAAAGATGAAAGTCCACTAGGAACAACTGGTAGATGAGCTAATTCTTGTAGAATGTAGGAGTTTTCAAACCTGAAACATGGTAGAAAGGATTTGCAGCCAAGAGAGCTAAATATGCAGAGACATATGACCTTGAAATATTTGGTGAGTTTGCAGGAGTAGAAATAAGTAGAGTATAGGATTTGTCCTTGAGGTCAAATTCACCATCAGGTGATTACTGACTGGGGATTGGAGGCAGACTACTTCTCCCCAGTGTGGCTCCTCTATACTGGCCAGAGGAGAAAGGTACAAGAGTCAGAAAAGGAGTGGACTAGAAGAGACAGGTAGAAGGTAAGACTTGAAGAGGACAAGTTTGAGGCAGAAGTCTGAATTCTAAGTGACCTGGTGACACCCTATTTAATGCTGCACAGCATTCAACACCTAGTAATGTAGTATAAACATTTTGAATTTGTTTATAGTCTACCTTGTTCAATAAAATCCATATCAAAGTACTTTTGATGTTCTAGCCATTGATTTAGCTAAAGAACTAAAATATTATTTGATCATCATTAATAATAGCCAATACATTTTTTCCTGAATGATTGAATACACACTTAAAAGATTATTATCTCATAATTTATTTTCTACTTTACATTTTATTCTGCATCCAGGATATTTCTCTTCTCCAACTTTCACCATGAGAACTTCAGAAAGCACAGCCTATATGTAATGTAATATCTTTACCTGAAAGTACCAGGGCAATGCCCCCACAGGCATTAGGGGAAGACATTGATGTCCCATTCATTAGCTGAGTCCCCCTCAATGTCCAGTTAGGCACAGAAGCAATAGCACCTCCCGGTGCACTGATGCTCACACCAAGGGCCCCATCAGCACTAAAGAGAAAAAAGGTGAGGATAGCTGAGCATAAACAATCTTTAAAGAGTCCCAACTAAAGTCCTAAGTGATATCATAATTGCAGTTATTATGAAAGAAAAAAAGACTGGAAAAAAAAACAAAGATATTATGAGGCAATAATAGAAGGAAAATGACCAAACATTGATAATTTCTTAATACACTTAACTTTTTTCCTTTTAAGTGAAATGTCTGTGCTATATATCTATTTTTATAGGAGAAAGGCATAGGGGTCAGCTATTTGAATGCTTTAACCCCTTAATGAGGGTATTTCTTTAGTTATACCAGAAAAATTTCACTTTGTCTAATAGAAACATAACATTGTCTTAGGTGTAATTTTAAATTTTCTAAAATTTAAGTTTGAGAGAGGGTTTTTCTGTATAACCCTGGCTATTGTGGAACTTGTTGTACAGACCAGACTTGTCTTGACTTCACAGAGATCTGTCTATACCTCCTGTGTATTGGGATTAAAGGTAAGCAACACCACCACCTGGCACATTATCTCCCTCCCTCCCTCTCTCTCCCTCCCTCCCTCTCTCTCCCTCCCTCCCTCTCTCTCTCTCCCTCTCTCTCTCCCTCTCTTCTCTCCCTCCCTCTCTCCCTCTCCCTCCCTCCCTCCCTCTCTCCCTCCCTCTCTCCCTCTCTTCTCTCCCTCCCTCTCTCCCTCTCCCTCCCTCTCTCTCTCTCCCTCCATCTCTTCCTCCCTCCCTCTCTCCCTCTCCCTCCCTCTCTCTCTCTCCCTCTCTCTCTCCCTCTCTTCTCTCTCTCCCTCCATCTCTTCCTCCCTCCCTCTCTCTCCCTCCCTCTCTCTCCCTCCCTCCCTCTCTCTCCCTCTCTCCCTCTCTTCCTCTCTCTCTCCCTCTCCCTCCCTCTTTCCCTCCCTCCTTTTCTCTCTCTCCCTCTCCCTCCCTCCCTCCCTCTCTCTCTCCCTCTCTCTCCCTCTCTCTCCCTCCCTCCATCTCTTCCTTCCTCCCTCTCCCTCCCTCTCCCTCCCTCCCTCTCTCTCTCTCCCTCTCCCTCCCTCCCTCTCTCTCTCCCTCTCCCTCCCTCTCTCCCCCTCTCTCCCTCCCTCCCTCCCTCCCTCCCTCCCTCCCTCTCTCTCTCTCTCTCTCTCTCTCTCTCAAGCTCACGCACGCATGCGCACAAGTGTGTGTGTGTGTGTGTGTGTGTGTGTGTGTGTGTGTGTGTGTGTGTGTGTATGTGTGTGTGTATACGCTCACAGAGGAGAAGGAAAGAAGGGAGGGATGGTGAGAGAAAGAAGAGATACAGAAAAATAAATAGAAAGACATGCTGTTGGGAGCAGGCCATAAGCTGGAGTCATGGTATACCTGTGTAAGTCAGAAGACAACATACAAGTTTAGCTCTCTCCATAGTGCAGGACCTGGGGACTAAACTCCAGGGGTATGTCTTAGCAGTGAGTACCTTTCATCTCACCATGCAGCACCCAGCACAGCTCTATTCTCTGTCCTAAGAAAAGATATGAGGGACATGCTATTTCCCCACAGAGGTTGTTGGATCTTCCCCAAAGTGAGTGATTTGTTGTTGTTATTGTTTTGTTTTTTTTTTAAACTGCTAGGTAAGACCAGTAAGGTGATTTGATTTCAGTTCTGCAGAAAGTGGAAGGCACTCAACCTATACACAAACAGGTTGGTGGCTATGCTTTCAGAACCTATTTGAAATATGATTAGACTAGGTACCAGTTAGTCTGTTAAAAACCACTCACTTATTGAAACAAAACAGTGTTTGGATAATATCAAAAATAACCCTATGTTCTTCAAAATGTCATCCATAAATTCATATACAAGATGTGAATATATAGTGAATTTTTTCACATTTTTGCTCACAATATCTGTGGAATCAACCAACAGTCACAATGCTAGGTGTTTAGCAACTAGAAGAAAGTAATTACAAAAGATACAAAAATGTAATGATTTCCTATTGTTCTTTTAACTAATTTCTCACTATCCTGTAAAGTATCTAATCATAAAGTACCTTTAATTGCTTAAATTGCTAATCTAAAATAAGAGTTTAATGAAGAACCAACAAATGTGTAAATTTTGGGAAAATATTTTCTGTGGTTACTTTTAATTGTCAATTTGACATCTAGAATCATTTGGTTAGAATCATGAGTAACTGTTTATATGGGGTTGGACTGTTGGAATGTTTGTAGGGGACTAATACAAGAGCCAGCCTGAAGGTGGGTGGCGCCATTTCCTGTGGCAAAGCCCTGGAATTAAATAGTGAACTGAGTACTACAAAGAAGCATGTATTCCCTTCTCTTCTCCCAAGATTCTGGACCCTTGACTTCCCTGGTCTGATGGACCTGAATTGGAACTGAGAGCTAAAATAAACCCTTTCCCTCCTAGGTGGCTTCTGTCAGGGTCTTTTACCCATCAACAGAAAAGGAAACAAAGAAACTAGTACCGAGCCTTTCAATCTCCAATTGTACCCAAAGCTAAAGCTGTCTCACAGCCCTTAATACCCAAATCCTGCCTGGAGAGAGCTGGTCTTCCAGGTGTGCTCTCATTCCTAAGCCCACAGGTGAGACCCTGCTTTCAATCAGTAACTGCCCAAAGAGGGGCCTGCCAGAATCATACAGGGCACAAGAACCACACAGCAGCCTGGGAAAGGCCCTTCTTCTGATCTTCTACTGCGCCCAGATCTAAGGCTATCCAACAGCCCTCCATACCCAAGTCCTACCTGGAAAGAGCTGGTCTCCCAGGAGTGCTCTCACAGCTAAAATCACAGGCTCACAGGCCCACAGGAGGGACAAGCTCCAGGCAGAGACAGCAAGACCAACTAACACCAGAGATAACCAGAAAAAAATAGGCAAGGGCAAGAATCTAAGTAACAGAAACCAAAGCTACTACTTGACATCATAAGAATCCATTTCTCCCAAAGCAATTCCTTGATACCCCAACACACTGTAGAAGCAAGATTTGGATTTAAAAGCAAATTTCATGATGATGATAAAGGACTTTAAGAAGGACATAAATAACTCCACTAAAGAAATACAGGAAAACTCGGGTAAATAAGTAGAAGTCCTAAAAGAGGAAACACAAAAATCCCTGAAGGAATTACAGGAAAACATAACCTAATAAGGGAAGGAACTGAACAAAACCATCCAGGACCTAAAAATTGAAATAGAAACAATAAAGAAATCACAGAGACAAAACTGATGATAGACAACCTAAAAAGAGATCGGAAGAAGATCTCAGAAGATGGAAAGATCTCCCATGCTCATGGACTGGATAGATCAACACTGTAAAAATGGCCATCTTACCAAAAGGAATCTACAGATTCAATGCAATCCCCATCAAAATTCCAACTCGATTCTTCAGAGTTGGAAAGAGCAATTTGCAAATTCATCTGGAATAACAAAAAACCTAGAATATTGAAATCCATCCTCAACAAGAAAACAACTGCGGGAATCACTATCCCTGACCTCAAGCTGTATTACAAGGCAATTGTGTTAAAAACCACATGGTACTGGTACAGAGATAGGCAGATTGATCAATGAAACAGAATAGAAGATCCAGAAATGGACCCTCATACAATGGTCACTTGGTTTTTGAAAAAGAAGCTAAAAACATTAAATGGAAAAATGATAGCCTCTTCAACAAATGGTGTTGACTCAACTGGCACTCAGCATGCAGAAGAATGAAAATAGACCCTTTCTTATATCCTTGTACAAAGCTCAAGTGCAAGTGGATCAAAGACCTCCACATTAAACCATGTACACTGAAACTATTAGAAGAGAAAGTAGGGAAAACCTTAGAACACGTAGGCACAGGGGAAATTTTCCTGAACAAAACACCAATGGCTTGTGCTCTAAGACCAAGGATCAAGAAATGGGACTGAGGAAGGATCCCAGATGTCCTTCAGAAGACGAATGGATACAAAAATTGTGGTACATATACACAATGGAATACTACTCAGCCACCAGAAACAATGACTTAACCAAATTCTTAAGAAAATGGCTGCATCTAGAGAAGATCATCCTGAGTGAGATAACCCAGTCACAAAAGAACAGACATAATATGCAGTCACTGATAGTGGGATGCTAACCCCAGAGGCTTGCACTCCCCCAGAAACAACTCACAGACTGTATGAAGTCCAAGAAATAAAGAAAACAAAAAATATACATATATTCACAAAACAAGAAGACTTTGACTATCTCCATGTTGCGTTTTGTTTTACATGTACTTTACGCTTATTGTAACTAGTAGGTTTTCAATGCATACTGTAAAGCCCTTGAAAAAAATCAAGTACTGACTAAAAAATATATTCACATGGTTTTATGTAAAATTTATTTTAATGTCTGAAAAAACAGTACTGACAAAAATGTATAATTTTAAGCAAAAAATGTTTAAAATCTGTACATTTATCTTTGTTTTGCAAAATAAAGTCGTTTAAAAAAAAAAAAAGAAATGGGACTGAATGAGATTGCAAAGTTTCTGTAAGGCTAAGGACACTGTCAAGAAAACAAAACGGGAGCCTACAGATTGGGAAAAGATCTTTACCAACCCCACATCTGATAGAGGTCTAATATCCAATATATACAAAGAACTCAAGAAGTTAGACGCCAGGGAATCAAACAATCCTATTAAAAAATGGGGTACAGAGCTAAACAAAAAAAAATTCTCAAATGAGGAATATCAAATGGCTGAGAAGCACCTAAGGAAGTGTTTGACATCCGTAGTCATCAGGGAAATGCAAATCAAAACAACCCTGAGATTCCACTTCACACCAGTCAGAATAGGTGAGATCAAAAACTCAGATGACAGTAGATGCTGGTGAGGATGCGGAGAAAGAGGAATAGTCCTCCACTGTTGGTGGGGTTGTAAGCTAGTACAACCACTCTGGAAATCAGTCTGGCGATTCCTCAGAAAATTGGACATAGTCCTACCTAAAGACCCAGTTATTCCACTTCTGGGCATATACACCAGAGATGCTCCAACATACAATAAGGGCACATGTTCCACCATGTTCATAGCAGCCCTATTTATAATAGCCAGAAGCTGGAAAGAACCCAGATGTCCTTCAGTAGATGAATGGATACAAAAATTTTGGTATATTTACACAATGGAGCACTACTCAGCTATTAGAAACAATGACTTTATGAAATTCCTAAGAAAATGGATGCATCTAGAGAATATCATCCTGAGTGAGGTAACCCAGTCACAAAAGAACAGACATAACTGATAGTTGAATACTAGCCCCAGAAAGCTCTGAATACCCCAGAAACAACTCACAAACTATATGAAGCTCAAGAAAAAACAAAGGCCAAAAAGTGAAAGCCTCAGTCCTTCTTAGGAAAAAAAAAAATAAGTGTATAGCACCCTCTCAAGAGTGTGGTACACCTGGACATTAAATCATTCATAATCCAAGAGCTAAGAATATAGCCTTGTGGCAATTTTTGGTATTGAAAAACCATTATGTTTAATCTATACACACCAAAAAACTCTGTTTCCATTTTACGTTCTGTTCTACATGTACTTTATGCTTACGGTAACTAGTAAGATTTCAATGCAAACTATCAAGCCTCTAACAGAATTAAGTACTGACAAAAATATATTCATATAGTGTTATGTCGAAATGCTTTTAAAAATCTGTACATGTATCTCTCTTTTTTAAATAAAGTTGTAAGAAAAAAAAAGAGATCGGGAGCTATACATGCAAACATCAAAGGATACAAGAGATACAAGAGACAACTGCAGAGGCAAGATACCATAGAAAACAATGACACAACAAAAAATGCAAAAAACAAAAAGCTCCTAACCCAAAACATCCAGGAAATACAAAACACAATGAGAAGACCAAACCTAAGGATAATAGGTATAGAACAGAGCGAAGATTCCCAACTTAAAGGAGCAGAAGATATCTTCAACAAAATTATAGAAGAAAACTTCTTTAACCTAAAGAAAGAGATGCCCATGAACATAAAAGAAGCCTACAGAACTCAAAATTGACTGGACCAGGAAAGAAACTCCTGCTGCCACATAATAATCAAAACACCAAATGTACCAAAAACAATATATATATATATATATATATATATATATATATATTTAAAGCAGTAAGGAAAAAAGGTCAAGTAACATATAAAGGCAGACCTATCAGAATCACACGACTTCTCAACAGCAACTATGAAAGCCAGAAAATCCTGGACAGATGTCATACAAATCCTAAAAGGACACAAATGCCAGTCCAAACTACTATATCCAGCAAAACACTCAATTAGCATAGATTGAGAAACCAAGATATTCTATGACAAAACCGAATTTACACATTATCTTTCCACAAATAGAGCTATACAAAAAATACATGAAAAACTCCCAACACAAGGAGAGAAACTGCAACCTAGAAAAAGAAAGTAATCTTTTTTCAACTAACCTAAAAGAAAATACCCAGACAAACATAATTTCACCTTGAACAACAAAAATGACATGAAGCAACAATCACTATCCTTTAATAGATCTTAGCATCAAGGGACTCAATTCCCAATTTTAAAAAAAAAAAAAAAATTACTAACAGACTGAATATGGAAGCAAGACCCAGCATTTTGCTGCATACAGGAAGCACACCTCAGTGACAAAGACAGACACTACCTCGGAGTAAAAGGCTGAAAAAAAAAATTTCTAAGCAAATGGTCCCAAAAAACAAGCTGAAATAGCCATTCTAATATCGAATAAAATGGACTTTCAACCAAAAGTTATAAAAAAAGATATGGAAGGAGACTTGATACTCATTTAAAAAAAAAAATCCACCAAGATGAACTTTCAATCCTGAAAATCTATGCTCCAAAGGCATGGACACCTACATTCATAAAATAAACCTTACTAAAGCTCAAAGCATACACTGCAACTCAATAATAATAGTGGAGACTTCAATACCCCACTCTCATCAATAGACAGATAATGGAAACAAACTAAACAAAGACACAGTAAAACAAACAGAAGTAATGAACCAAATGGATTTACCAGATATTTATAGAACATTTCATCCTAAAACAAAATAGCTTCTCCTCAGAACTTCATGGTACCTTTCCAAAAACTGACCATATAATCGGTCACAAAACAGGCCTCAACAGATACAAGAAGATTGAAATAATCACATGCATTCTATCAGATCACCACTGACTAAGGCTGGTCTTCAATAACAACAAAAACAACAAGAAACCCACATATACATGGAAGCTGAACAATGCTCTACTCAATGATAACTCAGTCAAGGTAGAAATAAAAAATAAAAACTTTCTAGAATTCAATAATAATGAAATCACAATATACCCATAATCAGGGGATACACTGAATAATGCTAACAGGAAAACACATAGCTCTGAGTGCCTCTAAAAAGAACCTAAAGAGAGTATATACTAACAGCTTGACAGCACACGTGGAAGCTCTAGAACAAAAAGAAGCAGATACACACAAGAGGAATAGAGGGCAGAAAATAATCAAATTCAGGGCTAAAATCAACCAAGTAAACACAAAGAGAACTATAGAGAGAAACAATAAAACAAAGAGCTGGAAAATCAACATGATAGATAAACCCTTAGCTAAAGGGCACAGACACAGAATCCAAATTAACAAATTCAGAAATAAAAAGGGAGACAAAACAAAAAAATTGAGGAAATTCAAAAGATTATCAGATCCTACTAAAAAAGCCTATAATCTACAACACTGAAAAATCTGGAGAAAATGAACAATTTTCAAGATGGATACTAGGTATCAAAGTTAAATCAAGATCAGATAAACCATCTAAAACATTCCATACCCCTAAAAATAAGTAAATAAATAAATAAATGCAAAGAAAAAGAAAAAAGAAAGAAAGAAAAAAATAGAAGCAGTCATTATTTTAAGTCCCTCAACCAAAAACAAAACAAAACAAACAAAACAACCCAAGAACAGATGGATTCAGTGCAGAACTCTATGAGACCTTCAGAGAATACCTATTACCAATACTCTTCAAACTATTCCACAAGCTAAAATCAGAAGGAACACTACAAAATTTCTTCTAACGCTTATTCCAGATGCTATGTTGTGCTTAAACACAGGACCCTCTGTCCTCTGAGAGGCTCTACCAGCAGCTAGTGAGGCAGATGCAGAAATTCACAGCCAAAAATTTGACTGAAGTCAAAGACCCCTATGGAAGACTGAAGAAACTGAACAGGATGGCAACAGTAGACCAACAGCAGACCAAGAGTGTTCACTAACCTGGACCCTTGGGAGCTGCCAGAGACTAAGGCACCAACCAAAGAACATACATGGGCTGGTCTGAGGCCCCTGGCACATATGTAGGAGAGGACTGCCTTGTCGAGCCTCAGTGGGAGAGAATTTCCCTAATCCTGTAAAGTTTTGATGCAAAGGGGAGGAGTGATAGAGGTATTTTGGAATGTAAATAAATAATACAATTGCATTAAGAAAATAAAATACTACTAATAATAATAATAAAGAACAACAACAAACAACAGACACCAGACACTGTGGTAGGGGTTGAATTCCTGCAAACAGACTTTCATATGTCACTGTTTGAAATTTCGGTTGCAATAGAGAACCCAAGAAATCAAAAACAGATCTTTATATCTGATCTTAAATGCTGAGAAAGAGGTAGGACAGTTTTTCAGAGAGCACTAGCAAACATGTTTTTCATAGTAATTATTAGCCCACATCTTGTACTTTATACTTTGTTAATTTAACCAAGTATCTGCTAAGGTATTTCATGTGTTATATGCCGGATTTTTTTAAAAAGTTAATTCTTAGATCAATTAGTTTATTATAGATTTTACTAAAATAATTCTTTGAGCATTAGTTTTGGTTCTGGTGCTAGAGATCAACTCTAAGTCCTCACATACACTAAGCATACATTTTATCACCGCACTATACCCTAGTCACCCGAACAAAATCCTGACATTTTCTACAGCAAGTGATATTTGCAAAGGCTGGCTTAAATAATGTCCTTAATACTTTGTTTTTATTTTAAATATGATTTCATTTTAAATTTCAACATAAAACTTGTAACTTAGAATCAGATTTAGAATTTAATAATTTTTGTATTAACAAACTTTTTGTAATAACTAAACATACAACCTTTGTGAACTTAGGATTTTTTTTTTGAAAAATTTAAAATTTTTTATTATTTTAAGTGTGTGTGTGTATAACTGTCTATCTGTCTGTCAGGCAGAGGTATTAGGTTCTCTGGTGAGTTGCAGCTAGTTGTTAGCTGCCTGACATTAAGTGTGAGAAACTGAACTCAGGTCTTCTGTTAGAGTTCTTACCATGTACTCTTAGCTACTGAGCCATCTCCTCAGCTCCTACTTTGGATTCTCATCTATAACTACTGTTACTGTCATCAAGTGGATAGAGGAGGGCAGCCTATGGTAGTACAAGACAAACTTTCCTGATACATAAGAAGTTAGCTTAGTATAGTAAATTAGTTTTGCCCCAAAGCATGCTTATCTCAGACTCCATACACTGCTCCATATAGAACTTCTTCCTATCTTAACATCCAATCAGTCCTCCAAGACTATGACCACCTCCTCTAGAATGGGTTCAATGAACCGACCTTACTCCTACTGCCCTACCAGCTGACAATGTCAGTTGCTGAATCAAAATCAAAATTCTTTTAAATTATTTCCAAAGAAATAAAGAGACAAATTAAAGTGGACTTTATCAGGTACCAGTACCCACTGATGTCCTAATGAGGTATTACTAAAAATTAAGACATATAATATCTTAATAAAAAAATATTCCTAGAATCACATACAGATAGTGCAGTTAGAGAACCAGAACATGTCAATCAGAATTTTCTTGCTTATAGATCTAACCAAAAATGATCAAAGTAGTGTATAACTTGAAAATGAACATGGGATCTGTTACTGTGATCTGTAATAAATGCACAACATTTGTTTCACCAAAGTTTAACATCAAATTTGCTCAAAACAAGGCTATCAATATTTATTATCTACAAGCCCCCCTTCCCAAAAGTATAAAATTTAATCAAATATATGTATTACTTCCAATAATTACTTGTACTTACCTTGGACCTCTAGAAGACCATGTGTATTGATTTGCAGGTAGTTTCTCTCTCAGTGAATACTCTGCAACCATCATATCAGGAGAAACATAAGCTCCAACACCTATTAGGACGGTTTTGTCATTAACAAAGGGGAACACAATTCATCTCACGCATCCTAATTTTTCCCAGTGAAATACACTGTGTTTAATATGTACATTAGAACTCTCTCTCTTATAAATGTAAGGAGAAACTCTTTAATACAAAAACAAAGAAAATTTATGTTACACTATGTATACTGCTATTGCACACATAAAATAACTTCCAGGATGATTATGCTCATTTAAAAAACTGCAAAAAAGCGTGCACATATTTCTATTAAATTACTTTTCCTAATTTACAATGAATTCTAGGTAATACAGTTCCTCAGACTTTCCTAGGACACATTTAAGGTCTACGTGAAGGTATGTCCAACCCACAGCTCAAAGGACAAAGGCAGCCCACAAAACTGTGAGCATACTTAAAACAATAATGAAGGTTTGTCTACATAACTTGACTCTATAGATGAAAACTTCCTATGACAATAGAAAATAACTGAAAATACCTAGGCCTCCAGTGTTTTAGACACGGATAGGATATATTACATGGTTAAACAGTGGTTTATTGTTTAATGTATGTGTTTTTAGATACAGGGTCTCTCTAGTATCATGGGCTAACCTCAAACCTGTGCTTTTCCTCCTTTAGTCTCTTGTTTTGCTTGTATTTAAACCTGTTTCTCAAATTGTAAAGCTTACTAACCTATCACACTAGATGTAGTTCCTCCTGGACAACCCACTGTAGAAAGGCATGGACCATTGTTTCCAGCACTTGAAACATAAATTGTGTTATGTTTCCATACTGCTTCATTAATTACTTCACAAATTCTCCTGAAAAACAAAGAATTACTTTGAGCAAATACAACTTCCATTTAATTTATAACCAGACAAATCACACTGATCCCAAGCCATGTTTTTAAATGAGAAGATGAGTATCAGCTGCATTCAGTAATGTGATTCCTATACATGAACAGGTATGCTTTTAGTAGGACACAATGCTATTACAACTGGTATACCCTAATTGAGTTCATGAGAGTGGAACAATCAGATTAAATGCAAGAATAACATAACATGTAGCCTGGGTGATGGTGCACACCTTTAGTTCAGCCCTACAGAAACAGTAAGAAAAATAGCTTTACAAATTTAAGTTTGATATGGTTTACATAGAGATCAGCCAAGGGTAAATAGTGGGACCCTTTCTCAAAATAAGCAAGCAAGCAAACAAACAAATCTTAATGGGGGGGGGGGGACCTACACAGCATTAAAATATTAACAGGGGTTATGAAGTGGTAACATTTGAGAGAAAAAAACAAAGGGAAGGAAAAACATTGAGGTGACTCTTGCATGCATTCTGACTAGGGATTATTTGACTAAAAAAGTTAGCTATGTTTTGTGACAAAGTTACATGGGCGGTGGGATGGGGAAAGACTAGTAGAAAAGGTAAGAAATTTAAAATCAAAGAAATCTAGTTAAAGATTGACAACAAACAAGAAAGTTTACTAGTATTAGTTAAGGGAGTTGATGTTAGATTAATGAAGAAATTGGAGATTATGAATCATCCAGCAGCTACAGCTCTCCATTCCCAAACCCCACTTAGAGAGAACTGGTCCCCCATAAGTGCTGAAATACATGAGAGCACAGGTAAGACCACCACTTCTGCTCTGAGAGTCCTGCCCGAAACCCTAAGAACACAGGAACCAAGGAAAGGTCTGGGACAGGATCCTTCAGGTTTCTGTCTATGCCCTGTGCTGACACTGTGCCACAGCTCTCTCTACCTAGACCCTGCTGGGACAGAACTGGTCGCCCAGTAGTGCTGACACAGGCTTACAGGAGGGTCAAGCCACTGTCAGAATCAGCAACCAACTAACTCCAGAGATAAGCAGATGGCAAGAACCTAAACAACAGAAACCAAGGCTACCTGGCATCTTCAGAACCAAGTTCTTCCTCCACAGCAAGTCCTAGATAGCCCAACACACCAGAAAAGCAATAATATTCTGATTTAAAATCATAACTTATTATGATGTTAAAAGGCTTTAGGAAAGTCATAAATAACTCCCTTAAAGAAATACAGGACAATACAGGAAAACAGAAACCCTTAGGAAAAAAAAAAAAAAAACCTCACATGATCATCTCATTAGACACTGAGAAGGCTATTGATAAAATTCAACACCCCTTCATGTTAACAGTCTTGGAAAGATCAGGAATTCAAGGCTCATACCAAATGTAGTAAAAGCAATATACATCAAACCTGTAGACAACATCAAACTAAATGGAGAGAAACTTGAAGCAATTCCAATAAAATCAGGGACTGAACAAAGCTGCCCGCTCTCTCCCTAACTATTCAATATAGTACTCGAAGTCCTAGCAAAAGCAATTAGGCAACAAAAAGAGGTCAAAGAGTTAAAATTGGAAAGGAAGAAGTCAAAATATCACTGTTTGCCAATGATATGATAGGATACTTAAGTGACTCCAAAAATTCCACCAGAGAACTCCTAGATCTGATAAAAAAAAACTTCAGCAAAGTGCCTAGATATAAAATTAACTCAAACAAATCAGTAGCCTTCCTCTAATCAAAGGATAAACAGGCTGACAAAGAAATTAGAAAAATGACACCCTTAGCAACAGTTCCAAATAATATAAAATACCTTGGTGTGACTAACCAAGTAAGTGAAAGATCTGTATTACAAGAATTTCAAGTCTCTGAAGAAAGAAATTGAAGAAGTATCTTAAAAGATGAAAAGATCCCCCATGCTCATGGATTGGCAGGATTAATATAATAAAAACGGGAATCTTACAGAATGCAATCTACAGATTCAATGCAATCCCTATCAAAATCCCAACTTAATTTTTCATAGAGTTAGAAAGAGAAATGTTCAAACTCATTTGGAATAACAAAAAACCCAGGATAACAAAAACTATCCTCAACAATAAAAGAACTTCTAGTGGAATCACTATCCCTGACCTAAAGCTGTATTACAGAGCAAAAGTCATAAAAACTGTATGGTACTGACTGGTACAGAGACAGGAAGGTGGATCAATGGAATAGAATTGAAGATGCAGAAATGAACCCACACACCTACAGTCACTTGATCTTTTGACAAAGGAACTAAAACCATCCAGTGGGGGGGGGGAGACAGCATCTTCAACAAATGGTTCTAGTTCAACTTGCGGTCAGCATGTAGAAGTATGCAAATTGATCCGTTCTTATCTCCCTGTACAAAGCTCAAGCCCAAATGGATCAGGGATTTCCACATAAAACCAGATACACTCAATCTAACAGAAGAGAAAGTGGGGAAAAGCCTTGAACATATCGCCACTGGGGAAATTTTCCTGAACAGAGCACCAACAATGGCTTATGCTCTAAGATCAATAATTGACAAATGGGACCTCATGAAATTTCAAAGCTTCTGTAAGGCTTTTGGATACTGTCATTAGGACAAAAAGGTAACCAACAGATTGTAAAAAGATCTTTACCAATCCTACATCTGATAGAGAACTAAATCCAATATATAGAAAGAACTCAAGAAGTTAGACTCTAGAGAATCAAATAATCCTATTAAAAATGGGATACAGAACTAAACAAAGAAATCTCAACTGAAAAATATCCAATGGCCAAGAAGCACCTAAAGAAATGTTCAACATCCCTAGTCATCAGGGAAACGCAAATCAAAACAATCCTGAGATTCCACCTCACACCAGTCAGAATGGCTAAGATAAAAAACTCAGGTGATAATAGATGATAGCGAGATGTGGAGAAAGAGGAACACTCCTCCATTGTTGGTGGGATTCCAAGCTGGCACAAACATACTAGAAATCAGTCTGGTGCTTTCTTAGATAACTGGACATAGTCCTACCTGAAGACCCACCTATACCACTCCTGGACATACATCCCAACATTGCTCCAACATACAATAAGCACACATTTTCCACCACGTCCATAGCAGTCTTATTTATAATAAGCAGGAGCTGGAAAGAACCCAGATGCTATGGAGTGTGCTCCCAATTCCCAGCTTTTCTGAGTTGTCACCCATGCTAGACTGGGCTTTTGCGATGCAGCTGTCTTGGAGCATTTCTGTTCCTGTAAATACCTATCACCTACACTCCTGTAAATAACTCCAGTTAAACTCACTGCTTCACCAAGGTGCACTTTGATGGTGTTTGAATTTTTGTCTTATGTGTGTCATCTCCCTAGAAAACAAGAAAGAAGGGAATGCAGGACAGAATGTGGCATAGTAAGGAGATAGAACAGCTTAACAAGTGGAGCCAGTATGTCTAACAACAGAAAGGTTTGTAGGTAAAGTCAAGCAACTGAAGGGAATAGCAAGGAGCACATCTGGGCATTTGTCAGGTAAGTACCACCCAGAAATCCCAGGACCTCTCTGTGAATGAGCTATTTTGGTGATGGATGGCCCAACAAATCCAAACTGTTTGGAAGGGAAGGAAAATGCAGAAGTAATGACCAATGCCAAAGGGCTTGGAAAGTGTTGAGTCTCGGAACGACCATTATGGAGGACTGACCATGACAGGAATGGTCTGGAAGGTACAGTGATGAGACCTGACAACAAAGACATAATAGAGTTAGAGTCTAACTTATAAGACACAACTTCTGCCAATCATGGCTATATTTTATTGTAACTCAGTCCACTTACTTAAAACATTTGATCATCTTCATTAGCTAAGTTCTATGATGTAACAACTGCCAAAAAGGAAAAAAAACTTACCCAGAATTTGGCCAATGAGTTGCTTCTCCATAACTGTAGTTGACAAGATCACACTTATGATTTATAACTTCAATCATCTATTAAAAGATTAAGAATCTAGTTTAGGAAGTCATTTTTAGAAACAGATTAACCAGGAAATAAAGTATAATCCTACAGTGTCTAGACTAATCAAATCCTAATTTATAAGGTATTTCTAGGCATACAGTAATTAAGGATAAAAGGTAGCAGGAAAACAAATTCAGTGAACTGCCAGCTAAAAGTGAAACTATTCTTTTTAGAATGTAAGAACTAAAGATGAAAATGGGTAGAGGCGATACAATGATTCTGATTAGATCTTAAAGGTATTAAAGTTACATGACAAACATACAGAATATTACATTACTAAGGGCTTTAATTTTTTTGAGTATTGGATCAAATTATATATTTTTAAAACTGATCTTAAAATGTTTGCTAAGAGATTTTGTACAATGAGTATAAAGTATTTTTTTCTATAAAGACTTTAACTCAAGAAACTTTTTCCTGGCAATTTTTAACTTTCAATTTTGCTGGGTTTTTTTTTTTTTTTTTTTTTTTTTTGAGACAGTGTTTCCTTATGTAGCCTTGGCTGTCAAGAAACTCACTGCAGATCTGACTAGCTTAGAACTCAAGAGATCTGCCTGTCTTTGCCTCCCAAGTGCTGAGATAAAAGGCAAGTGCCACCATACTTAGCAGATTTAAAAAAACTTCAAGGTGAATTAATCAGCATTGGTTAAAAAACACTGTTCTGTTCACCAAAATACTGTTAAATATACTCTTGATAAACAAGCAGCATTTCATAAACTTACATTTCTAATCTCCTAAATTATTAATCTACATCAAGAAGTCCTCGACACTCACAGCTCTGATGAGGCCTGTGCCTGTCTCCATGGTGCTCAGCCTTGTGTCACCAATCTTAATGGAGAGAATCTGAGCACCAGGAGCGACTCCATTCCGTTCGGGCTCTTCTGGAAAATGCCCAGCAGCTATACTCGCTACATGGGTTCCATGAGCTCCTGCAGACAGAAACAGGATGTTTGTGCATAAGATGACAAAAATACCATCGCATGTGAAAGTTTTAGCCACCTCAACATGTGTATTATGACAAAATAATTTAATAAAAATATAACCTGATTATATATCTAATATTATCTCAAATATATTCATATAAGTAAAACAAAATAATTTTCAATTACATGTTTATTTTTTCCTCTACTCTGGATACAACTCTGTAGTAAAGAAAAAAAATGTAAGCCACAAAAGATAACAAGTTTAATACATAGAGTTCACAAATAACATGTTATCCAAAGTATATAGAATAATCTTCTAAATACAACCAAGAAAGAAATGAGTGGAGACACCTGTCCACCAAGTAAACTGGGTAAAACATGTAAAAAGGCATCTCACAAAAAGGATGTCCATGGGCTGGAGAGATGATGGCTCAGTGGTTAAGAGCACTGACTGCTCTTCCAGAGGTCCTGAGTTCAATTCCCAGCAACCACATGGTGGCTCACAACCATCTGTAATGACATCTGATGCCCTCTTCTGGTGTTTCTGAGAACAGATACAGTGTACTCATATACATTAAATGAATAAATTAATCTTTAAAAAAAAAGAAGGATGTCCACGAGGCATACAAAACATGAAAACATGCTTTGCTTCAACAGTCATCTTAGAATTACAAATTACTGTCACAATGAAGCATCGCTATGCACTTTCCAACATACCTAAGCTGTTGAAGATTGACAAGTTTAGAATATACCACACACTGTTCTAGTTAGAGAATCTGAACAGAGGCATACTTACGAGTTTAGCAGTCTCACCTTTGTCCCAATATCCAACAGACATGTGTAAACATGTTTACCAAGATATTCACAATAATGTTCATGGCTGCATTATTTATATAATTCAAAACTACTAATAACTTAGGGCTCACTGTAAGTAAATGGCTATTATACATTAACCCATAGAGGTGACGATCATTATGAATTGATATGCACTAAAATGAAGTTTATAAGGTTGAGTTAGTCTCATATAAAAACTGAGTTTATTCCACTTATGAAATTCAAAAACGAGTAAATCGAGGAAACTGATACTATTTTATCACTTGTGACTTAACAAATATCCCATATGGGACAAAGAATGTAGTAATGAAAATGAAGATAATTACCTTGAATGAAATTAGGTTATTGGGTTTTCTAATGTTAGCACACAAAATTATAACTATCACTATGATATTTGTATATGTTTATCATATTTTAGTTACACCGTGTAATCATTATCTTCTTTTGAACTCTTATATCTTTTTCTTAACACAGCCCATAACTTACTACATTCTCCTGTCTCCTCACCTGCCCAATCCCAAAGGCAGCATGCTGCTTCCGCTTGTTTTTAGTTTTAGCAACAGAAACACCCAAGCCTATCTGCAACCCACAATATCGTCCAGTATGCTCTTGCACTTGGTACAAGCATTTGATGATGGATATATTTTCACTAAAACTCATGTATTTGGCATTTTGTAAATATTTTTTGATTATGTAATATTTTACATCATAATAAGTATGCAGAATCTATCTTGGATAGCTACCTAGTAGTATGAATATCTAGTAGCAAATTTTTAAAAACTTACATAAAATACTATCGTGAGATAGTATCTGTAGCTAGAGGTGCAATTCTCAAAGGTTAATATTTGCAAGTAAAATTATTTCATATTTATTCATGAATTTTCACATCTGTTTTTATTCATGAACTACTTCTACACACTGTATAAGTTAAAAAACAAAATTCTAGGCTTGGTCCTTCAATAAAAATTTCCATAATGAGTTCAATAGAGCCTCACTCTCTCACTCTGTGCATGTGTGACTCTTACACTAGTAAAGTTGAGACAGATACCTCCACTGGTCACAATGGAGAGCAGGTTTCCATCATCATAAATATTAACAGAATAATTCAGCATCTCAGCTGTGCCAAAAGAACCGTATTCTTGCGCCTCTTTGTAGTTTCTCAATACAGTAGATTTACTCAAATCCCCGTTTTCATTAGAATCAACACAGGCTCTGTTGGGAAGGAGAAATAGGCATTAAAATTTATCATTCCACTCCTCTTTCTTAAGATCACACACTACAGTTTCTCAGTCACCTCACTGCTCACTTCTCCCACCACTCAAATCCAATGACTAGATTCCTTTGTCTCACAGAGGAAGCAGCTAGGCTTATGTCAGAAACTTCTCAAAAGCCAATGATAAAACCACACACCAGGACACTGATGGTCACAGATGGTATACAAAAATCATCTGGGCAGGTGAAAAGTTATTCTAAAGCTTGGGTTGGAGTGTAGACTAGTTTTAGGATGGTTCAAACATGAAGGATCTTACTACCATTTTTAGTGCTACCACAGTAAATCCCACAGCCTTTAGAGCTTTCTGACTTCACATGACTATAAACTTGTAGTCATACAGAACTTTAGGAAAAACATAATATTTAAACAAAATAAAATTACCACCTAATTTTATGGCTTTCTTCCTACCTGCTCTTTACCCATTTTATTACTGTTAAAATTAAAAGATACATATTTTAAGCACATTATCATACTGTTAAAATAAATTTAAAAGTCACAAATGAAATGCATGTTATATAAAGGTTAACACTGTTTTTATATGCTTGTATTTGCATGTTTGGGTGATTACTGATAGTTTTGCTAACAGCCCCTCATGAACTGATATTCACTAAGCCTAGCCTACCAAGTAGTAAGGTTGCACGTGAGTTATTTTTCCTAACCCAGAACATGTTATTTTGCCAAGTTAACTTAGCTATTCTATTTCTATTTAAAACATCTAAACCCAAATTTTCTTTTTTGCAGGTTCAACATGTTTTTAGTAAATGTCCTGCAATGTTTGTGGTTACTTTCCAAATTGTCCAGTTTTAACAAGGAGCATTTCTATATATCCCAGTGATCAATCTGCCAAATGTGGCTAATAAAGTAAGTTTTTGAAAAATAGCTAAGTATAATATTTACTGTGAAAAGTAGGTAAGTTTAAGAAGCTTGTCCACAACTAACAAAAGTTGATAATGGTATTCACACAGAGCTGCTAAGTGATATGGTTATATAAACCAGAACTCTGTACAGCTCCAAGAGATTAAAGTTTTTTAGTGTAGGTAAGAACATTTTTAATACAGAGCTCTACAGAAGATTTGAGATTACCTCCAGGTCTCACCATCATGCCACACCAAGCAGTCATATACAGGGCCCGGATCACTATACTTTTTCTCAAAAGAATTAAGTAATTCCACTTGACTTTGCAATTCTTCTTTGATTAGTTTATTGACCTATTAGTCAGAAAACAGATTAATATTAGATAAAATTTTGTATACCTGAAAGTTGTATTAACATATGAAAAAAGACAGTGTTGAACAAACAGAAACCACTTTGAAAAAACGATAAGGAAACAAATGTTTCTGCAGCACTGGAGACTGAATATAGGGAATTGGTTATGTAAGGCAAGTGCCGAGTTAGATCCTCAGTCCACAATTCCACTTTTGATTAAGAAAATTATATATTCATAATAAAAGAACAATTCAAAAACTTTTTATTTGTTACTTATTTACACGCCTGTGTTGTCCGAAGTTGCTGCAATTAACGCATTATTTTCACACTGAAGACAAAATGCTTACTATTAATGACTTCACATATGTAATGTGTTCCATGGAAGTCCCTAGAGTTCATCCTCAGATTTAAATAATTTTCAGTACAAAGTCCCTAAATCACCAGTTCTACCTCTGGTACCATGAGTAGCTGTTATATCACTTGGAGACCAGAACTTTAAATTATGTTTTGACTATTTCCATAGGGTCGGGCTCTTTGTAAGTCAAACTAAATGTTAGGTTATTTTATTCTTTGAAGAATTATAGCTATCAAATTATAGCATACAAATTATAGCATACAACTGCCAAAACTCTTTAAAATATCGTTTTGAAAACCATGAAAATAACCTTGGATTTATTGTCGCTGAATCTCAGAGTTAAATCTGGGAAGTTAAAAACACTAAGAAGCTTGTTTGCTTTTTCAATGTTGTAGTTCTAAATGGTAAAACTGTCAAGCCTTGGTTTTTCTTTTTAAAGAAAGAGCATAAAACCAAAAATATCTAAAAGAACATTATTTTCATCTACAAACTATTCATACATATAAAACAAAAATAAAAAAGTCCATATGCCTATGGTGGGAATATAAATTGGCATAATCATTATGGACTATGAAAAACTACAACCAACAATATTTTAAATGATTTTTCTTTTAAAAAAAATATTTTGTATTGTCAGGATTAATATAATAAAAATGGGAATCTTTTCAAAACCAATCAACAGATTCAATGTAATCCCTATCAAAATTCCAACTCAATTCTTCATACAGTTAGAACAATTTGCAAATTCTTTTGGAATAGCAAAAAACCCAGCATAGAGAAAACTATTCTCAAGAACATCTGGGGAAATCACCATCCCTAACCTCAATGGAATTACAGAGCAATCGTGATTAAAAACTGCATGGTATTGGTACAGAGAGAGACATGCAGGTAGATCAATGGAATGATATTCAAGACACAGAAATGAACCAACACAGCTATGGTCACTTGATCTTTGACAAAAAAAGCTAAAACATGCAGTGGGGGGAAAAAACATTTTCAACGAACAATGCTAGTTCACCTGGCAGTTAGCATGTAGAGAAAGCAAGTTGATCCATTCTTATCTCCTTGTACAAAACTAAAATTCAAGTGGATCAAGGACCCTCACATAAAACCAGATAAACTCAATCTAATAGAAGACAAAGTAGGGAAAGGCCTCAAACACAAAGGCACAGGGGAAATTTTCCTGAACAGAACACCAATGGCTTATGCTCTAAAATCAACAATTGAAAAATGGGACCTCATAAATAAAAGCTAGTATCTAATATATAGAAACAACTCAAGAAGTTAAGACTCTGGGGGCTGGAGAGATGGCTCAGCGGTTAAGAGCACTGACTGCTCTTCCAGAGGTCCTGAGTTCAAATCCCAGCAACCATCAGTAATGAGATCTGATGCCCTCTTCTGGTGTGTCTGAAGACAGCTACAGTGTACTCATATATAACAAATAAATCGTTTAAAAAAAAAAAAAAAAAAAAAAGAAGTTAAGACTCTAGAGAACCAAATAAGCCTATTTAAAAATAGGGTACAGAGCTAAACAAAGAATTTTCAACTGAGGAATACTGAATGGCCAAGAAGCACCTGAAGACATGTTCATTCTTAGTCATCAGGGAAATGCAAATTGAAACAACTCTGAGATTACACCTCATACCAGTCAAAATGGCTAAGACCAAAAACTAAGGTGACTGAGGACCCAATCCTGGGCATATACCCAAAAGAAGCTCCAATATCTAACAAGGACACATGTTCCACCACGTTCATAGCAGCCTTATTTATAAAAGCCAAAAGCTGGAAAGAACCCAGATGTCCTTCAATAGAGGAATGGATGCTGTTAATTAGATTTCTCAGCCTTGCCCAGACAGACCACACCAAGCGAACACCGGTCCACGTGGAGAGGTTTAATAGAACGGGGATGGGGCAGGGGTCAGGGTCAAGAGAAGAAAGAAAAGAGAGAGAGAGAGAGGAGGAGGGGTTTCAGTCTTTTGTAGGAGTAGTGATGTCACTTGCTCCCAGGGGGAGGTGGGATTTTGAACTGATGTCTTCAGGGAATGCTTTGGCTGTTTCCATGGCAATTGATGTGCTAGGTTCCTGTCACCTGTGGGTGGAGCCATCGCTGAGGAAAGGGACTATCCTAATGCCAACAATGAATACAGAAAATGTGGTACATTTACACAATAGAATACTACTCCACTATTAAAAACAGTGACTTCATGAAATTCTTAGGCAAATGGTTGAACTAGAAAATATCCCGTGTGAGGTAACCCAGACACAAAAGAACATACATGGTATGCACCACTGATAAGTGGATATTAACCCAAAAGCTTGGAACACCCAAGATGCAATTTTCAAGACCAAAATATCAGTGCTTCAGTCCTTAGAAAGGGGAACAAAATACTCAAAGGAGGAAATACAGCAAGAGAGTAGAGCAGAAACTGAAGGAAATGCCATCCAGAGACTGGATCTGGGGATCCATCTAATATGCAGCCACCAAACCCAGTCACTATTATTGATACCAAGAAGTGTTTGCTGACAGGAGCCTGATATGGATGTCTCCTGAGAGGTTCTGCCAAAGCCTTAATGATACAGATCACGATGCTTGTAGCTAACCATCAGACTGAGCACGGAGATCCCAATGGCACAGTTAGAGAAAGGACCAAAGGCAATGAAGGAGTTTGCAACCTCATAAAAAGAACAATATCCATCAACCAGATCCCCAGTGCTTCCAGAACCACCAACCAAATACACATGGGGGGGGGGGAACCCATGGCCCCGCCATATATGTAGCAGAGGATGGCATTGTCTGGCATCAATAGGAGAAGCTCTTCGTCCTGTGACGGCTCACGTCCCCACTGTAGTGGACTGCCAGGGTGCTGAGGTGGGAGTGGGGATGGTTGACGGGGAGCATCCTCATAGAAACTGGCAGAGGGGGATGGGAGAGGGGGAACTGAGAAAAGGGATAACATTTGAAATGTAAATACATTAAACTATCCAATAATAAATTTTTTAAATGATTTATTTTAATTCTATGTATATAGTGTTGTATTTGTACCACCTGCATGTCTGATATTTGTAGAGGCCACAATACATTGGCTCTCCTGAAACTATATTAACAGACTAACTTTTGGGTATTCCTCAAAAGTAGCAAGTGTTCTTAATTCCTGAACAATCTCTTTAATCCCTAAAATAACATTATTCATAATAGTCAAAAAAAAAAAAATCCAAAGCCTATACCTGTGGGCAAGATGAACATACTGTAGTATATCTATGAAAATAAAAGTAAACTGAACTGTAATACCCAGGCTACAAAAGACAGCATAACGTTCTTGGCAGAAGAGATTGCATAAAAACTTTGTATGGTTCCATTCCACAACTTCAGAGAGAAAAACCATTCTAGACTGTTAGAAAACAGAATCATGACTATCTGAAGGACAACTAAGATGGTGGCTATGAAGAAGTAGAGGAATTTCTCTGTGAGCTGGTAGGAGAGACATCATGCCCATGTTTAAACATTCATTAGTGCATATGTACATTGGCGTAGTATAAATAATGGTGTCAACTGGTCATTTTAACCCACTGAGAAAAGGCTGTCAAGGGAAGAGCACTATGTAAAGCAGTCTCCTAGATCCTTTAGAATACTAAGATAACTCTGTGAAATAAAAATAAAAGTGAGTAACACCAACCTGGGAAGAGCCATTGTTGGCAATATCAAACTCTTCTTGTTTTCTACAAGCTTCTGCAAGCGCAATTCTGTGAATTGGATCCCAGATTTTTTCCTTTCGTTCTTTCTGCAGACAAAATAATCTGGTAAACCTACATGGCTATGTTTGTGCCTTGTTAGCAGTGAAGATAAAAGTAGCGAATTAACTAATGAGGTTGTTTGGGAGAACAAGTTTTATCAAGTCATACCAAAATACTTTTATATTGTTATTCCTCAATTTATATCCACCCTTCTCCAAAATGTAGCGCATCATATCAGGAAACAAACTCAATTCCCTGTCACTTAAAGTACAAATACAGACCCTGGACCCACACAAAATTAGAAAAGGCAGATAGGTAAGTACAAGGTGATAAGATAACTAAAGGAAGGCTCAGCTTTGCTGGAAGGGTAGATATCTCAGTTCTGTCCATGCTTCATCCTCTCTCATTGGACAGGGCTCCATGCTTCTGAAATTGGTCTTAACCATTATCTCCATTCTTCATCACATAGTATCTCCTAACAAAAGTCTGCTAGATAAGAGAACCCTTTCATTAAATTAAAAAATTGGACTATCTAGGAAGAATCTGCTATAGTCACGCTGTTGAAATTTTTTTTACCAAAACTGAGTATAACATACCAAATTTAAAATGCCATTATATTTATGTGTTCATATTCAATCAAAGCTATGTGCATTAAAATAAGTCCTGGTTCATTAGATATCAAAGGGAGAATACACTGTGATTAGATGATAATATCCACACATCAGGATTACCTTCAAGAATGACACCATGTTTCACAGTTGAAGTACTGACCTCACATCAGTGGTTAGTGTCATAGTGTTCCAATAATGCTATGTAATACAATAGTAAGCCACTGCAGTTCCCTTAATAGGGCAGGTATTTCAAACTTCAAACATTTGCATCATCAAAGGAAGTTCCACTGAATAGAAACTTCATAGCAGACTCCTAACCACATTTAGGTCTTCTTTAACTATAGACACGTTTTGTCTATGTGCATGTATGTGTTTCTGTGTTACTTTTTGTGCACTATATGCATGGTGGTACCCATTGAAGCCAGAAGAGGGCATAAGATCCCCTTGAAGTGGATGGAGTTATAGGTGGTTATGAGTCACCTGATGTGCATATTGGGAACTGAACCATGGTTTGATGCAAAGGCAATAAGACCTCTGAACTGCTAAGCTATTTCTCCAGCTCCATACTTGTGTTTCTTATACACTAACTTCAATAGCTTTACATCTGATTAACAGAATAATACTAAATGATGACAAACTCAGAACAAGAAGACTAGATAATAAAAAAACAAAAATAGAGGTCTATACTTTAAGGAAGTCCTTTAAAAAATCTAAAGTTCAGTTTACATCATCTACCCAACTGCACTCTGCCTCGAAAGGCAAAAGCTTGAGCTCTAGCTTGGTCTTGCTTTAATCTTCCTTAAGCTAGTCCATGTACCCAAGACTAAAAGAAATCACTTTAAGTAAAACACATACTCTTGAACAGTCTTTCAAAAGTCTCAGTCCCTCAAAGATTAAGACCTCATGAGAGTATCAGTTAGAAATCCAATCTAAGCATATACATTTGCAAGCTGATACTGAGTTTGTCATTACCTGTATCCTTTCCTTGAGAGCCTTTGGATAGAAGTCATAACCATTTTTAATGCCAATATGATATTTTCCTGAAGGATTTGTCCAGTTTGCAGGAATCTGTAGGTAAAGCAAATTGTTCACTCATTTTCCAATGCCAATGACACACCACTGTAAGAACAAACTATTTCACATCTCATCTGCTGATGGCTCCCACTGGGTAAACAGGCTTATGGATATGAGAAATACTTTTAATATTCTAAGTGGTCAATTAAGTGAAACTGTGGTTTCATAGTTTATAAAATCCTCTAAAAAGGTATTATGTCATTAAACCACCATAATTATTTAACAGTTCTTTACACTGTTGACATTTCCTCTCTCCTTTCACCACACTTGTTTGAATTAAGTAGCGGGGAGGAAAAGCAATACTTAGCACTTTCTCCACACTCTGATTTCCTATTTAGAGTGTCATTCTTCTATAACAGCACCATACAAATAATATACAGATATAAAACAAAGCTCATTAAATCCTTGTAGACAAAGCACTATAAAAATCATGTTAATTTCACATAAGATCTGTAACACTCTCTCAAATTATCTCATAGTATTTAAAAATAATTTTAATAGAAAGATAAAATTAAATTACTTAAACAATAGGAAGATAAAAATTGGAATCTAATTACATCATGAAAACCAAAAAATTCAGTTCAAAGGGTATGAGATGTTAAACCAAATAAATGTGGCTACTATTCTAAACTTCACCTCTAGTTGGGTGAGAGGAGATATATTTCCTTCTGTGTACAAGGGAAAATATTCCTAATCCAAGACTTATGACTATTTATTTGGAGGGGGTGCATGTATGTGGTCTCTCTAATGTTTTTGGAAGCAAATACACCAGTTCCAAGACACAGTTTAAGGAAAGTTGATACGCCAAAGCAAGCAAGCACTCAAAAGAAGAGGGGAGACTGGGCTGTCTCAAAAGTGAGTTGGAAAACCCCAACAATATTGCTAATGCACATGCTGAAAGGAGCCTAGTATGGCTGTTCCCTGAGAGGTTCTACCAGCACCTGACCAATACAGATACAGATACTCACAGCCAACCATGGGACTGAGCCCAGGATCCGAATGGAAGAGCTAGGGGAAGGACTGAAGGAGCCAAAGGGAATTGTAACCCCATAGGAAGAACAATATCAATTAATCAAACCACCCAGAGCTCCCAGAGAATAAACCTCCAAAGAGTATACATGTGTGGGAAGCCACCGCATTCGCCATTACAAGATGGCACCCAGCCCGAAGGGAGAGTGGCCAGTTTTGAGATAAACAACCTAAGTGCGCATGCATGCCTGCCTGTTTTTGCTGAATCATGGTGACTCTGAGTATGCTAATTAGGGCGCACAGAATGCACCAATCAGGTGGTGGCACTGTCCTCCTAAGCATATATAAGGAGGGCTGGTTTCTGGGCTCGGGGTCTTTCGCTACTTCAATCAAGCCTGCAATAAACGCCTGTAGAAGGATCCTATTGTGGCGCGTCTTCCTTACCGGCGAGATAGGCGATCACTACATACATGTAATATGGCTCCAGATACATATAACAAAGGATGGCCTTATCTGGCATCAATGGGAGGCCCTAGGTCCTGTGAATGCTTTATACCCCAGCGTAGGAGGATGCAAGAGCAGTGAAGTGGGGAATGTGTGAGTAGGTGGAGGAGCTCCCCTCATAGATGCAAAGGGAAAGGGTGGAGAGGGCGGTTGGGATAGGGGAGTTGTGAGGGGTAACTGGAAAAAGAATATCATTTAAAATGTAAACAAATAAAATGATTAATAATAATAATAATAAAGGCAGTTCTAACATATATGCCTTTGAGAAGTTTCGATGAATATTTATGAGGTGGGTTGCATATTCATAATGTAAAGAGATAAATCATGGAAACACAAAAACAGGAAGTAAGTGAAATGATGAAGCTAGTCTTCATTAGTGCATGCACAGGAAAATATAAGTGCATGCACCTTAGCTTCTGATATACTGAGAACAACCTATCCATCACAGTGGGAACAACTAATCTATCAGCAGCCTCAAGGTCATTTAACCACAAACAGCATTATAAAAATTCAAGATACATCCATAGTTTCTTGGTTAACTACTTTTGAGACTGGCTCAAATGTTCACGACTGTTCTCATAGTCTCTGTTGGTTGATACATTCTATCTCTCCAGGATTAAGATCACCTGTTATTTAAAGCTTAATGCATCATGAAAACTAGGATTTGCTGCTCAAAGAACATCACCCAGGCTGTCTAGCTCTACCACTCATGTCTCTCTTCTACCAAACAGTGAAGCTAGGAGTCCCAACTCTATAATTCATATGAATAAAAGCAATGAGCACCAACCAATTTAAAATTTCAAAAACTATTCCTATTCATCTTAATTATTTAAAAAAAAAAAAACCCTGTTATCTATGTACTAAATACAAGGTTGAATTACTAATAACTCACACCTGGCTATCTTACACTTTTAATTCCACACTTGAAAGCAGAGGTAGGTGAATCTCTGAGTTTGAGGCCAGCCTGGTTTACATGAGTTCCAGAACAGCCAGGACTACATAGACAGAGACCCTGTTTTTAAAAACCAAAAAGAAAAATAAACAAAAGAATCTTCACTTGTCTCACTTGTATGACATCACTCTCCGGCTCATTCCCATGTTCCACTGGGATTATTTGTCAGGTAGAAACTTTTGGGTGAAAATGTCATACAATTAGAAGTATGAAAATTATTAGAGGCCTTGTTTTAACTAAAAGTTTCTGTATCCACTGGCTGTCTAAAGAACCCAATTCATCTTCTTCAGAAAACATGTTCTTGATAGTCTTGTAGTGCTCTTGACATAACAAAAAGAGTGTTGCCACAAACTGCCACTATCAGGCAACAAAACTCCCCACTGTATGAGTACCTTTGTAAGTGCTGCCTAGGGACAACTTCAAAATATTCAAAGGCCCTGAAATGCTAACAAAGAAAAACTCTCAAGCCATTAGACATGTTCAATCACACGAGCTAGCATATATATGACACAACAAAAATAATCCAGTTGTCGATTTAATTTAACTATAAAAAACAAAAAATGTTTGGGGTCCATGGAATCATATACATCTCAAAATTTATAACTATATGTTTTCTTAATGGTAGACTACATATAAAAAGTATACAAAAATCTCAGAGAATTAAAAGTCATACAGTCTAAACAGGCAATTATGGAATGTCATTTCATGTATTTAGTTCACATTTTGAAGTTATGTGTGATATCTTTAAGAAGCAAAGGTTTACATTTTCACCATTTTAAGAAATCTTTAAAATAGTACAAACTACATATAATAATTACAATGATTTTTCTTCTGTTTTTAATGTATGTCTGTGTGGGTTATGCCTATGTTGCACACATGGAACACATGAGAGCTAAAGGTTGATGTAGAATTCCTCTACTGCTCTCCATACTGTTTTATGACGGTCTCTGAGTAAACTGAAGCTCACTGATTAGCTGACCACTGAGACCCAGGTAATCCTACTAATTCTACCTTCAAGTGCTGACATTCCAAGTGTATGTTACCACAGTTCAACTTTACATAGGTGCTAGGACGTGACCTCGAGTCTTCATAGTCACATGGCAGATTCATCTACTGAGCTATCTCCATAGGTCCCATCTCTGTCTCTTAAAGATAGAATATTGTTATATATGTAAAACCACTTTTCCTGGAACTCAAATTCCCTATGTCTGGAGTATATAATCTCTTTAATTACAAATTACAGTTCACTACTGAAACTATTAAAGAAATGTTCCATGTTCCTAATAAATGGGACAATTTTCTCAATGAATCAAGTATACCATGACCATAATGTTATTTCAGTCTTGCCAGCTTTATAGCAAGCACATCTTTGTATATTTAGATGCTATCTGCTCTGGCTGTACTGTATCTACTCCCACTACTAGCTTTTTAAAAAACTTCAATATTTGAGACTAAATATAGATGACTTAAAAAAAGTTTAACTTAAATGTGGTAAAGTGAAAATAGCATGGTGTTCCCTTCCAAAGTGCTTCTAAAATTAGAATGGAGTAGAGAAACTACTGGAAAACCAGAAGACAAAGAGAACTAAAAATTAAGACTTACAGGTGTAACTTTAGTTTTTTTCAACCTTTACTTTTAATGATGGTTCTTTAACCTCCCTTGTAACCCACCACCCACCAAAGGTAGTAGGAAAGAAAGCATGGGGGAAGGGGCAGGAGGTGAACCTGTTCAGAAAAGTTCTTGGGAGCAATTCCCATCTGTGTTGTCTGGAAATCAGCAGTTCAGTTTACAAGTTAAAAGCAGCAGCTCGATCCACTCACAAACACTTCATGGATACAGCAGCAGTCCAGTTCGATATAGTCAGCTTAAACACAACGTAGCGAAAACAGCCAGGCCTCAGCCACAGCTTGAGTCAGCAGGAGGGACCATGAGTTCTTGGCTGTGCCAGAGAAGACGAGAGACCCACAATGCACAAGGAGCTAAGCTCATCTCTGTCACTCCATCAAATCATATTCAGATCCTCCAAATATCATGTGTTTTCAGTATGTGTCTTGCCTTAACACATGCATCCAATCAGCTTGAATCCAAGGAGTCCTAACAAATGACGCTCAGCTACACAGTGTAAGGCAGACTAATACATGCATGTTAGCAAAGAATCCTTCACGTGTTTGCTTTACTAGAACATCCTCTCTCCTGTGTCTGCTTCAGTGACATGTTCCTTCATGAGCCAGCTTTAGCCTTCCATACCTGTGTCCACTTTAACTAAACTTGCCTTCACATGTTTTCCCCAGAAAAACACTATCCAACCAACTTTACAAAGAACCCTTAAGTTTCCACTTCATACCGGTGTGTCCAACCTTCTGATATCGCTAACATAGCACTGTCATATACAAATTTCACAACCCAAAATCCACCCTACCCCCAGACCTCACTGGATGCTTTACACAAATGCTTCCTGTGAGCCTCAGGTTGGACAAACCTGCTAACTCACTTTGAAGGTTGCAATGTAAAAAGACACAAAGACTACTGGGAACTAATGGAATGTTAATGTGTGATGTTGGCACAATGGGTATTCTTATGGGAAAAATAGGACAACTTCTTCAAACTAAGCATAAAATCACTTCTGGTCAAATTCTCTAGAATTAGTAAGGAAAAAAAAACACGATTTTCTAGGAATACAGTTATAAATTTAATTAAAGAGTCTTCACTGATTAAATGTGTATGTGTATATAAAATTGATATGTAAAAATTAAAAATTTCAAGTATAAAATAGAAAATGAATATATAAAAAACTCACCAGTCAAAAAGCAATGTACAACTTAGAGTATTTTAAAAAAAAACAGAAAAATGAAAAAGGCAAATGCACTTTAATAGCACTACAAGGTAATCTAAAAGCCTAAATCTGTGAAAGAATTTTCACTATACAAATGCAAGTTAAACCTATAAAATGATACACATATTACTATTATTGTTTTTAAAAATTAAAAAAAGGTCTAAAAATTCCAAGTATTTGAAGTTAAAAGTTGGCTGGGCATGGTGTAATATACCTATAATCCCAGCGTTTGGGAGGTGGAGGCTAGCTAAATGATAAAGCTATCTATCACACACGACCTAGTAAACCTGTATCTCCATGACTCAGCAATTCTATTTCTGGCATACATCCTGGAAACATCTGTTCACAGGTACAGAACTGTGCCTAATGCTTTTGAAGTAACTGTTAGCTAACAGTTCCAAAACATAAGAAACAGTTTAATACAGCAGAGCAGATAAAATATGCTGTATAGAAACCATAGCATATTACTCAGCAGTGAAACTAAACAAGATTATTGTTACAATAATGATAGAGGCCAGTCTTAAGAATCTCAAATCTTGGAAGCATCAACAACTGATATAGAAATGAGAACATTCATGAAAAGACGGTTAAACCAAATAATGTATTTTATGTAACTGTACAATAGAAGAAAACAAAGAAATGATTATCACAAAAGTTTAAATAGGTTATGATCTGGAGAAATGAGTAAAGACTATACAGAGCATTATCATCTGTAGACAATGGTTACCAATGTGTTCAAAGTATTACCTTGTACCTGGTCTTAAACCAGAAGAATGAGATTCTGTTGGTTGTTTAAGGGTATTTGGAAGAAGGAGAAAAAGAGACAGATAATTACTTCACTGTAACATGGTTGTCAAAGAAACTGTGCTACTTTCAGTAAACTCTCTAGGTATCCTAAAGAGCTAAGGAGATCCAAGTAGCCATGGTACCAGTAACTAATAATTATTCCTCCCTGACTACTGAAAACCATCTGGATAGCTCTGTGAGTACACTGTATGCATGGATGAAGAAGGGAAAGGCTGGCAGAAAAGTTTGTATGAAATGAAGTTAGTTTTCCACCATCTATTTCTCCCCCCACACACACACACCCTATGTGGACTGAGAAGATGGTCTAGAAGCCAACTTTTGGGAGAATGTGCATAGCAAATGAAGCAACGAAACACACTGGGTATCAGTCTGCATGTGGGTAAAAGGCAAAATTATCCGTCTTAATTGTTTTATCTTATTTAGTAAGAATATTTACACATAATTTCTACCTTTAATTGAGCACTAGTGACAACAATTCCTATGGCTTAAAGTTTAGGTTTTATAGCCATCCAAAAATAAGCAACTAAGAATAATTATGTAGATCTAAATCTGCAAGGCTCACTAGAAATGTGATTTATTGTCCTAGAATAAACTAATGCATTTCAAACTAAGTCTGCTTGTTTTAAAAGATTAAAAATCACTTCTAAATCTATTTATTGTCATCCTCTAAATCTATTAACCAATAACTCATGAATAGCTCCGTGATTGTTTTATAGCTACTGTCTCATGCTTCGCTTACCCATGCCTTTCTACCAAGGTCAAAATAAAAACAAAGCCAGTCATTTAAACTGGTCAGTATTAGGATCTAAATATTTCTTCATGGTCAGGTTCACTGAGAAAATAATGAAGGCAAAACTATATAGGTGGTTACTTTCTGGTTTTCTATTTAAATTTAAAACCACTCGTTGACTTCAATTAAAGAAAACAATCCCCAATTGTAAATATTCTACTGAAAAAGTAACTTCCAAAGTGACCCTCATAATCCACATCTTACTGTATGCATGCATGCAGTCATGAGATACCTCTTCCATATGTGTGTGCCTGTTTACTGACCAAATGAACTGTCACTTGTAAGCTAACCTTATAAAAGACCAAGACATTCTTAGTTGCTTTCTCATAGCTCTGCCCTGGGAGAAGACAGCTGCCATACTACACTACAGCTGTGTGGAGGCCATGTGTCAAAGGAACAAGAAGAGTGGTGCAGCTTTAACCCCAGCACTTGGGAGGCAAAAGCAGACAGACTTCTGCTGATCTGAGGCCAGCCTGGTCTACCTAGAATTTCAGAATGCCTGTCCCAAAACAAAACAAAACATCCATGCAACAGCTAACTTCCCAATGCACCTAAGCTAACTAAGCCTTTAAATAAAAGCATAGCCTTGGGCAACAATTTACAATTTTATTATAAATCCAAAACTATACACATCCATCAAGATCACACCTAGGTTCTTGGAATACAGTAATGGAACATCTTATTTTAAACTATGGGGTTTGGGAATAATTCACTTTACAAGTAACAGGTAATGACTACTGTATTGCTTAGGTTTAAAAAAGAAATATGTTTTGAGGCAACATTACAAAGAGGAGGAAGGAGTAAAAAAACAGATGAAAAACAAAAACCAAAACCACACTCAACAAGAAGGTAAGTGTCCCAACCTTAAGCACTCTTCCAGAAAGACCAATAACTTCGCCATCCTTTGGTTCCACTTCTGTAGCAGTGTTCACATCACCACTTCCTGTTGTATCAATGATATCAATGATTTTTGGTTTTCCATCAGTTGTAACCTAAAAATTAAGGCAAATAAAATATTGATTATTGTTTTTAAAGAAAGTAATATAAATCCATATGTACATATAAAGAAATTGCCTCTGAGAAAAGTTTATATTAAAAACGTAATTGAAGTATAACAAATAAACACTAATGAAAAGAATCAGTCATGGAAACAATGTACAACTCTTCAAGTGGTTTCATTTATTTCTTTAATATTTACTACCTTTTAGGTGCTGGATATAGCAATTGTCAGGACACAAAAATTCTTTATATACCGCAATATACTGCAGTGAGAAGTACACAATATATAAAGATGTGATATGCTGAGAGAAATTAAGCAAGAAGACAAACGTGGTATGGATTTTTCTATTTTAAGTTGGTTGGCCAAAGAAGGCTTTGCTGAGAAGGTGACACCTGAGCAAATATCTGGGGAAAGTGACTCTGGGATGGATAGTAAATACTATTTCATTACTGAATGTCACACAAGTACTTGAAATTTACAAAGTTCCAAGTTCAAAGGTAGCACACTCCCAAATTTTTCTCCTAATGATCTTATTAGGTATCATCCCAGAAACAGAAAAGTTTCTCTGATTATCTAGCTTACAGCTTACATCACAGCTATGAGGACGTACTTCCTCTAACATAGAATTTAAGACCATTTTTCTACTTTTGATCACCATTGTGCCAACTTGCCAAACTAATAGCATCTTTTCCTTTTGTACTGCATGTTTCTATCAGCTTCTTAAATTGAGTTGAAACTCACTCTTTGTGAGAGTCTTGTAACTGAACCTCATGTGGTATAACAAAAAAAAAAAAAAAAAAACCTGGCAACAGTAAAAGGTTACAACAATTAAACCTTAATTCAAAACTACATGTGTAATGAATCCAAAGTGTTTGTGGCAACACTTAATGCCAGCTGCACTGTATAAACACTGTGGACCTGGTTTTAAACATTCACCACGCATGCTTTGTTCTGTGCATGCCATTGAACCACAAAGTGCACTGAATATCTGAAATACTTCAGGCTGACTTGATCCTATTGTATTCTATAGACTCGAGTATTTTTTACTGCATGAAATTTTCTACTATTTTAAAAACCTAATGGTTTAATTCCAAAAAATAAAACTTTTAGTATTTTTCATCATTCCTCAGCATATAAACATCAAGTTAAAATTTTATCACCCCTTCAGAAAAAACCTCTCCAATGATCACAATGTGTCCTAAACTTGATCATCATACTACACGCTCTTCACTTAACGGGACAAAATCCAACCTGTAATGACACACACATTAGGTGGCTCTCATTAGTTTTTCTATTAGAGTTTAGGTTCTAAGGGCACAGGTGGTATCTCCATTCAATCCAACTTGAATAATAATAATTAGCATTAGCTCTAAGTTTGGTAAGGTATATTCCTTTATTAGCTGTAAACTTTTATGAGAGACACAATACTATTGCTATAGGTAACAGTAGTAATATATTTTCATGGAGGAATTAATTGATGGGCTCTTTGGGGGTTATTTTGAAAAGGCAAGTTGTTACATTCAATATATACTTAAAGAAAACACAATTCTTAAGGAACCTCAATACTAATTTCCATAGTGGCTGTTCTAATATATATTTCCACAAGGATCTTCTTTGCAGTCCTCAATTCATCAGGGTCTGTTGTTTTCTTGATGACAGAAATTGAGTTGAATAAGGTGAAATCTCTACACAGTATTTGGTGCTCTGATGGCTAAGGATGCTAAATAGTTTTTCATGTATTTATTGAATAGTCAAACATTTTAAAAATCACATTTTATTTATTTTGTACACATGGATATAATGTGAGTACAAGCATGTCACAGATTTTGAGTAGAAGCCAAATGACAACTTGTAGGAGTTGGTTCTCTCTTTCCACCATGTGGGTCATGGAGATTCAACTCAGGCTGTCGGGATTGACATATATTATCCACTGAACAAACTCACAAGCCCTGTTCTTTTGAGAGCTAATTTATTTTCCCATTTATTATTTGATGTCTTTTGGGATATACATACATAACACATCATTTTGTACAATGAAGATATATATATATATATACTAATTAAAAATCGTATTTGTGTCTCCTTTTCTGGCTGCAACCATGGAGGCTGTTCCAGAGAAGAAAAAGAAGGTTGCTGTTGTGGAAACCCTTAAGAAAAAGGGTACTTCTGTGCCAAAAACCCTCAAGAAAAAGGTTCCGGCTGTGCCAGAAACCCTTAAGAAAAAGCGAAGGAATTTCGCAGAGTTGAAGGTGAAGCGCCTGAGGAAGAAGTTTGCCCTGAAGACACTGCGGAAGGCAAGGAGGAAGCTCATCTAGGAGAAGGCAAAGCACTGTCACAAGGAGAACAGGCAGTTGTACCGCACTGAGATTCGGATGGCTAGGATGGCAAGGAAGGCTGGAAACTTCTATGTTCCTGCAGAACCAAAATTGGCGTTTGTCATCAGAATCCGGGGTATCAATGGAGTGAGCCCAAAGGTGTGCAAGGTGTTGCAGCTTCTTCGTCTTCGACAGATCTTCAAAGGCACCTTTGTTAAGCTCAACAAGGCCTCAATTAACATGCTGAGGATTGTGGAACCATACATTGCATGGGGGTATCCCAACCTGAAGTCAGTAAATGAGCTCATCTACAAGTGAGGCTATGGCAAAATTAATAAAAAGCGGATTGCCTTGACAGATAATTCCTTGATTGCTCGATCTCTTGGTAAATTTGGCATCATTTGCATGGAGGATCTAATTCATGAGATCTATACAGTTGGGAAACACTTCAAGGAAGCAAATAACTTCCTGTGGCCCTTCAAATTATCCTCCCAACGAGGTGGAATGAAGAAAAAGACAACTCACTTTGTAGAAGGTGGAGATGCTGGCAACAGGGAAGACCAGATAAACAGGCTTATCAGACGTATGAACTAAGGTGTTGCCCATGGATTTTTATAATCTGGTCAGTTAATAAACAGTCACAGCTTGAAAAAAAATTGTATTTGTGTGTACACATACATGTACACACACACACAAACTAAGCTGGAATTAGGCATGAAAACACAAAGTCTGAAAAAAATATATACCAAATGTCAAAAATTAACAACCACAAACTCTTTAGACTTTTCTTCCACCTAGAAAATTTGTAAATCTTTAAAACCATGGTTAATGGCAACTACTACTGAATCGTTTTTACCACTATAAATCTTTTCTCCATCTCATAGTATTTCCTCTACAGTATATGAAAAGCTTTGCATTTAACATATAGTCAAGAAGTGGCTCTTATAGGAAACAAGGGAGAATTTTTTTTTTCTTGATAGGGCAAAAAAGGTACAACTTGTGGATCCCACATCAAACTCTTGTCATGTTGCCTTAAAAAAACTGAGATCATGATGGTATGAAGCTCCAAAGGGCCTGACAGGCTCAGCTATTCTTTTTATGAACAATTCTTTAGGGTTTTTTTTTTAGGTATTTATACTAGAAGAATGCTGATAACCAAAAGGCTCAATATCACAATTCACAAAAAAGTCAATATTAAAACTAGTAAAATAAATCCTTCTTATCAGTATGTGAGCAAAGAAAGTAAGAGGAAAAAAAGCCAAATGGGATTTAATGATTTATTTACCATGTATTATTTCCTTAAGTTTTACTGATAAGAAATAAACCCCACCTCTCTCTCTCTCTCTCTCTCTCTCTCTCTCAAGACACACACACACACACACACACACACACACACACACACACACACACACACACACAGCAAACAAACTACATATGCATAAATTTTAAATTTCTTGTCCACTCCACTGGAGATTTTTCAAAGAGACCACAGAATTGAGGAATAGAAAAGAACATAAAGGCAAAATCGTATGTAAATTTTGCAGTAGAGCTTTAGAATAAGAAGGAAATATGGTAATAGTGAAAATATAATCTCAGTCCTTGAAGGAGAGATCCGTAGGTGAGGATTGGCTAACCTGGAAAATGGAATTATGGGGAAAGCCACAGTAATAAGCCCTCTGTTCCCTAGGGGGAAACTGGTAGATACTTCCTAGCTATGCTAGCTAAAAAGAGAAATTGCCTAAATATTTATCCTAAATGTCAGGAATCCAAGTTACTTGTTTTTCAACTGTACCTATTATGAAGCAGGAACCAAGAGGTAAGGATGTAGACAAAAAATTCCTTAAGAACTCAAGGCTCAATCTGCAGAAACTAAACCTAAGTAATAGACAGTTAATAAGAATATGTAAATATATAAATGTATATATGTATAAATATACATAAATATTTGGTTACTAATATTTTACTAAATTAGCATATTAAAATAGACTTTAAGGAGTTATTTGCATCCTTTTACCCCAAACTGTTTTTCTCCAAGAGAAAATTGTATTTCCCTGTTATACAGACCTGTTTTTCAACAAAAAATGAGTATTACTAGCAGATTTCACATCAAATAAACTTGATATACACATTTCAAGAAAAATGTAAGTGGAAGTAATAAAATGAAATTTTAAAAAGTCATTTTGGGACAGTTACAACTTGAGGAAATCAAAAAGGAGTAAAAGTGAAATCACTGTTAGCAGGGACTGAATGGACCTTACATCTCTGAAGCCACAGACCTTTACAGTAGAGCTGGCAAAAGGCTGAATGAAATCAGCAATGTCTTAAAATGAAGCAGCAGTTTTCAAGTAATGATCGAAAACTGTTGGGCAAATTAAACACCACATGAAAACACATGTATTAGGACCTGAGACATCTGGGTGTCTGGGAAAGACAGAAACACACAAGTGAAGAGTGATGCTGAGGCTGCACTCTAAGGCTAGAGTCAGAAGGCCTTATAACATTGGAGGTTTACTCAAAAGCAAGCTGACTTTGTTTTGAACAAAGATGTTGACACCTGGCTTGCTTTTGATGAAATGGTTAAGTTTGGAAAAGCAAACCATGGATCAATGGTGAGATTAGTGGCAGTGAGAACTGCTTTGGTGTATATATATGGCTCAGACCAAATTTTATCTTGTCAGGAAACCCATTCATCTCAGCTAACCATCCTGTCATCTTACCTCTGCATCTCTAACAGTCACAGTATGCGGGACTTTATTACTTAATGCAATTGTAGGCACCTACCAGGTGCTTGAATGCTTGCTGAGAGAATATCAAATATTTATATAATTATTACTCTCCTCAGGCTGTCCGTATATAGGAGTATGCTATCACACCTAACTCTGCCCTCTACTTTGGAAACACCAGAAGCTGTGACAAAAAAGAACTTGGTCTAAGGAAGTTAAAGGAGGAGACAACTAGTTGTTTCCTCCGAGTTCTCATTTGTAACCTCTAGTCCTTTACTTATATCCCTTTTGGCAACTCAAATAGCCAGCCACGTAGGCATCCTTTTCTATTCTCTTTTTATTTCTATTTGCTTTTTCACCTTAATGATGTATATAAAGAGCCACAAAATAATTCCCTCAGGTAAGAAAAAAATTAAAGTCACTCGTGTAAGTTCCTTGCTGAATTTAAACAAAAGATCATGTTTAGAATCTGAGAATAAATGCTTGATGATCTTATCTCATGTTTTCTTTTGGTTCAATGTTTTATTGACTAAATGTTAATGTCTATGTAAATATCAAGCATATTTTCTCTCCATGACCTAGCATGAACTCCTTCTGCTAGCATTTAGTATTTATTCAAAACTTTAAAAAATAGTATTTAACACTTTAGCACTGTAACGTCACCTGTAGTTGACCCTCTCGATTATCAAGTAATTCTATGGGGTAAAAACTTTTACTTTACAGTAACAAAGCACTCTGATAACCAGATCTGAAAATTCCACAAATGTCCACAAGTTCTACTCCAAAATCGTCAAAGTTTTCTGACAATCCAACAAAAAGTGAGCCACTAGCTCTCACACCCTACAAAAAGTAAACATACACTCCTGTGTATTGGGAAGCATTTCCGTTGTATAATAAATTCTCAGTGTGGCATTGCTGTTACCAAGTTTTAAACCTTAGCAATTACTATTAATAAAAGAACAACTGTAGTACCAGAAGGGCACTCATACTTGAACTTCTAATCAGAGACTCTGCCACCGTGTGCTTCAGGGCAAAGGTGTGCACCAAAAAGGGGACGAAGTAACAAACACTTAGAAGCAGGACTCCCTGAGAGTCCCAGAGAGTGGCTTCTTTACTATCCTCCCCAATAATCTCTAACTTTTATGTCAATTCTCTTCCTATCCAGTTATCAGGCAGCATAATCAAAGAAATAAAGATTGGAGGAAAAATCAAGGGCTAGGAGAAGAGGAATTATTAAGTATCCCTCTTCTGTGAGGAACAAGGATAAGATGGTATCAGGGCAATCCAATATATCTATTTGATAGATAAACTGACGGTGGACTGAAAAGAAAGAAAATAAGCGCTAGAATTAGTCAGGAAGATCTTCAACAAAGGTTAGAGAGTACTGATAAGTGAGTTTTAGTGAGAGGCTAGTTTAGCTTAAAAACAGAATACATTTTACTCTGACATTTTTTTTAACACTACTTTTCAGTAAGGTCCCTGCTCTTTAAAGATTTCTAACTTGCAGGAAGAAAAATGAAGTCATTTTTGGGAAGCCATAATCAAAGTATGTTCTTCTATGTTTAGAGGCGTTTAAAACGCCTATTTTCATAAGGTCATAAGGCCTGAAAAGTTCTCCCGAAACAAATTAGTCGGGCCTTTTGATTTCAAGGACTCTGAACATTGCAGATAACTTAAAAATAGAACAAAAGTATCAGAAGGATCCATTCCGGAAGCGGACTGGGTCGTATTCTGGGAACTCAGCTTTGCTGGTCTTGCCAAACCCCAGTACCTCAAAACAGCACTAAGGAGTTCAAGACTGTTACCCCTATCTGTGGCGCCCCCACGCTTCCGCGCCCCTTAGAACTCAAAACTGTAAAATTTTCCCTTGCCGAGGTCGGGCGCGGACCCTGAAGGGGTGTGGGGCCTGGAACATCCCGGCTAACCAGCAGAGCTTCCCCGCGGCCCCCCGATCCGAAACATTCACGCTGACCACGCCGCTTTTGTGTGGAGAGGGAACGGGCCCCGGCGGTCGCCCAGAGCTGTCCGGCCCACCCCGGTCCGTCCGGTCCCTGGCTTGGTCCAGGCTCCGCCCTCTCGGCTACGGGCCCTCGGAGCCGCCTCACCTGCATGCCCGGGGCCCCCGGATCAACCCCTGTGTCCAGGACAGCGATGAGCACCCCGCGCCCGTCATACTCCGGGTAGCGGCACAGGAAGGAGGAGGCCCCGGTCTCTTTCTTTGGTAGAAGACCGTGGAAAGGGAAGGGCTCCTCGGTCGCAGCGGTGGCCATGGACGCAAGCTGGAGGACGGACGAGAAAGAGGCAAACTGCCAGGCAGCGCGCGGACGAGCGGCGCGAGGACACCCAGCTACCGCGGGACGGAGGCGTAGGGGGGCGGAGCCTGGCCACCGGTACCCAATCGCATGCGGTCAGAGATAGTTAGCCAATCATATGCTTCAACGTAAGCTAACGGCGCCGCTACAAGGAACCACACAGGAATGTTACCCAGGCGGCAGAGCGGGGGTGGAGTTTGCGCTGATGCAAATGACAACGCACTAGAGGGAGGTTCTTAAAGGGTCTCTGTTTGGGGTGCGAAGAAGCCGGGGCATGCCTTCCGAGCTGTCACTCTCCCTGAGAAGTCGCGAGAGGAACAGACCCTCTGCCCGAGACGTGGGATGATCCTCGCGACACCGCGGATGTTGGCTTAACCCACTGCGGACCGGAAACCTGTAAAGTCGAGCTCAGAAGTCTCAGATTTAGTGGTGGAGGCTCTCGGTCAGGCGCTTTCTAGCAGGGAGGTGCTGTTTAGTCAACAGGAAGTGGGTTGTTGGTTATTTTGTCGCCAGAGTCCCCAAAGCAAAGCACATGACTAAAACGGGTCCCGTTTTATGTCTTCATAGCTTACTCTTTGCATCCAGAGTAATGAAAAATACCTGCCTTTTCTCCAGTGAAGTTCTTGTTTGCCACACGCAAATGACATTTGAAACTTAAACTACACAGATTAACCAGTAACAAAGTTTGCCTACATTAATAGTTAAGAAAATTGGGGGGATGAAAATAATTTTTTGCTATTAAATGTTTTCTATGTATGCTTTAACTTCACTGACGGTATGTTCTTGTGAATATGAGGGTGGTGAGCTTCTGTAGTCCGACCATCTTGATCATATTTTTCCCAATATGGACGCCTCTTTACATGTCTTGTTGTGTGCAGTTTTTTGAGGGTTCTGGGGTCCCCGCCGTATTTTCATGATCTTCAAGTCTAGACTGAAACACTATATGGAATTCTCGGTGGGGTAAATTTGTGACAAATCCACTCCATACCAATGAGAAATTCTGCACCTTTTTTCAGTCTGCAGTCTGCCTAGAGGCCTCTGAAATTCTGATCGCAGAACCAGGCGTAAGTGTGGTAATTCTCATCCTTAGTGGCAGCGACTGTTGTGTTCATTCTGGTCGTCCACGCAGCCTGAAGGTGCCCAGGTTAATCTTAATTGGCCCATTGACAAAACTCAAGAGCCTTATTCACTGAGATGTTTTAAAATGCATACGATGAAACCTATAGGATTATATAGGAAACAAACGGTTGGAATAGTTGTAAGAACTCAATTTTTGTTGTATTGCAATGGCTTCATATATGTAAATAATTACATATATTATCTTTTTTAAATTAAACAACATAGTCATCGTCAAGTCTAGTAAACTAACAGGATTTTTAAATTGAAAAGCAATCGTAAATGATATTTGAATATACCTTCACAGATTAATCAGTAACGGGTTGCTTATGTTCATAATTAAGAAAATTTGGGGGATGAAAATAAATTTTGATACAATCATAGATCCTGTGCATTTTGGGGGTCTCCAGTTTAAGAGGGAGGTTCATAGAATCCCTTGTATGCCATTTTTTTTTCAAACATTAGTGTTCCATTGACTCTTCAAACTTTGTTCTAGTGTCCTCAGTAATTCCTAATTACTCTTTTTTCCATCCTTAAGGGTTGAAAGAGTTTTACTCTTGGTGGTGAGGGAAAAGGAACAAGGTTAATGATTTCCTTATTTCCAACTGTGTTTGATTTCCTTTAAGAAAAAACTTGGAAAACACTTCAACAGTAAAGGAAAAAGAATAGCAAACTCTCCAGAAATGTTCACCATTAAACATGCAGTGGCAGAATGCATTGATTTGCAGCTTTGCCTGAGCCATGGCCCCACCACTTTATTTCACAAAAAAAAAAAAAAAAAAAAAAAAAAAAAAAAAAAAAAAAAAAAGACTCTGAAGGCCATGGGTTACAAAATAAGTCACTGCTGAAAACAAGTTCTTTTTTTCATGGTTTGCCTGCTGTACTTTTTACCTCACTGTGTTGGGCCCACCGCTAGGAATATGAATGCCTACTGGGTGAGTGCCTAGAATAGAACTGTTTATTGTAACAACAAAACATCAGGATTTAAAAAATGATTTTCCAAGTTTTTTGTGGTGTCTCCCACATTTTTAAAAAATTAAGATTCCCATACTATTGATACTAATGAAGGGGATAGTCTTAGTTGGTCTCAACAGGAATGTCATCCAAGAAGTTGCTGGAAGAGAGAAGATCCTAGGAATGGTACCTGTGCCTGTAGAGTGCACTGGAGAGAATCAACTGATTCTTGCACCAGGGGAATTTTGACATTACTGCAGCCATTATTAGTGTTGGTACAGCAGCTGCTACTGCAGCTGCAGTTTTTGGGGTTGCCCTTTTCCACTTTATTGCCACAGCTGCACAGTAGAATTTTCTGGAGAAGTGGCTGAAGCCCACTCCACTTAAATTAAATTGAAATCATTCATTTAATTGGAAAAGCATTCAATTGGGAATTTTAAATTTGAATCAACAGATGGCGCTGTTGCAGGAACAACTCGATATGTTTTGGTAGGCTCATAAGATTGGGCTAATACCACAGCTCTAGGCATATTATCCCTTGGAGCAGCTTTGGTGTGTATCTTCCCTTTATGTCACTTAGGCAGAAGACAAGGCCAGAGCCAAGCTGTCAGGTGACAGAATATGGCAGTAAGCAACCCCATAGCTCATGAAGCATGAATAAATTAGGCAGCCGGAGACTGAAAAGACCACGGGGATGCTTGCCAACCTAAGCCAGAGGAGCCATGGGGCCCTGAGGGTTCCGCATGGGTTTCTCAAAGACAGGTAAGGCAAGCGCTCACATCTGTGTGTTGCCTAAGTCAGGCACTAGTTTATAAAATAATTTTGGGGGAGCTGTTGGGATCGATGCCCACTCCCCAACCACACCCCGGAACTGCCCGCTTGTATACCTAGACATTGGGAATACAACATGCCCTCCTTTGAAGTTTAGATCCACCTAGTCACAAGCAGATGACTCAGACCTCATTCCTGTTAATATTGCAGGAGGTTACAAGTTAGACCCAGGGGGTGTCTCTTCCACCAAGGAGCTAGGGAATTTGCATACTGCCTTAGTAGCTGATATCTTGAGCTGGATACAGAAAGTAAATGGCATTCTGGTAACATGGAAAAAATTAAGATTCCTTTTCTACAGTTGTAAGGTGACATCTGATGCTATATCACATCCTTGAAGATTTAAAGGACATGATTTCTGGTATACTTATATACTAGCTGTTTGTATCACACATTTCTATAGAGACAGTTGAACGGTAACTTTAATGCCTAACATCCTTTATTAGCACTGAAACTTGCCTCTTACCATCTGGTTATCTTTGGCATTAGCTGACCTTACTGTCTCTGATTGGAGATTGTCTCTGGCAGGAGTGGGGTGCAGAGGGCTGTAGCATAGGGTTAGCTCCTGTTAGTAGATGGAAACCTTGATTTAAGTTTTTTATGGTACAAGGATATTAGACTTCAATTTTTAAGTTTTACAGTATATCTGTAGAAACATGTGAAATCAAGTTTCTGTGATATAAAGCATATTTCTCATTAATGCTACATCTCCATTCTGGGTGGTTTGGAAGTTCTGAATCTAGATACTCTTAAGTCTTCATGCCCAGCTGAAGGAACAGAACTGTCTAGGAAACATAATCAAAAATGGGAGATGATGACACAGTAGGGTTTACCACAAGCTCTACCTCTTAAAGGTCTTAATCCTCCTCCTTAGTCCCAAGCTTGGGGCCAGTCCTTTACCACATAAACCTTGGCAGGGGAGCATATAAGGATCTAAGGCACAACAATGTATTTTTGGGACTCATCCAAATCCCTGATATCTATTAACCTGCAAAAACTTGCCCACTGATTTTTTTGGCAGGTAATTACTATGATAATGACAACACCTGTATTATTTGGGACATGAAGGGATTTGATCATGGTATAGGTCTTACTGTCCCTAGGTTATTTGCTGAAAGTGTTTTAGAGCTTTGGCCCTCTCTTTAGGTCAGGCCTGTGCCTGCCTAAGTATAATTGTTGTCTTTTGTGGTCCTGCACAGGTTTTTACATACCATGACCCACACCTTGGAGTAGCCGAGTAATACGTTTGGCTTATAACTCCACTTGAAAGTGTATCCCAGTGATGACCCAAGCATCCTGGGTTGACCGAGAGAAGCAGGGAGGAGGTTGCAAAACATTTAGACAAAAGTTGAAGGACGTTGCCTGAGCCTAGTTCTGCCACCTAATGGTTACTGACCAATAATTGAATAGTTGTTATTATCATGTAGTGCCTGGTATATGGTATAAACAATAAATAAATGAGTCACTTAGCATTATGCTCCTCCATTTAGAGATTTTGATACTAGGCAAGATTATTTTAAGGGACTATTACATTTGCTAGAAGTTATTTTAAAAGTAAGTTTAAGCATATGGTAAAGGCACTTTACATTCCTCTGTGAGTTAAGTCGATTTATAATTTGTAAAATATTATTGACAAATGTTTAGTTCTTATAATTTAATTTGCTGTGGTTAAATAATTTTCAAATTTCAAAGCACCATAACAGATATTGTTAGTGATATACACATGTATGCTTATGTCCAAATGTTATTTATTATTTTTGTTTGAAATTGATAAGTATGCATTAACATTCTTGAGAAACCCCATTAATTAGGAAATAAAAATTCATTTATTTTAAAGTATTTTGTTTCACTTTTACCTTTCACTGATTCTTTTTTTTTTTTTTTCAAACACTCCAAAATGCTCTATGGATTTACTGTAATTGGACTCACCTAAACAAATACAAATAGTTTCAGAAGATGAGAGAATTCTTAGCCCCCTCACTACTCTGCTACTATATTTCACACACACAGTCATTTCTATAACCAGTTCTCCACTAGACATACTTTAATTTTTTATTTTATGTGTATGAGGATCTTGTATACGTCCAAATATGTATGCTCTATGTGGAAGGGCATTATTCCCCTCAAACTGGATTTAGAGATAGTTATAAGTTTACCTGTAGTTTCTGGGAATTGAATATGTGTCCTTTAGAAGACTTGGCAGTGTCTGTTGAAGCCTGTTTTGTGGTTGAGTTTTGAGAAGGTGCCATGAGGTGCTGAGAAGAGTTTTTTTGTTTTAGGGTGAGATGTTCTATTAATCTGTTAATTCCATTTATGGATGATTTTTTTAGACAAATACCACGTATCAAAGTTAAATCAAGAGCAGGTAAACTATCTATACAGTCCCATATCCCCTAAGGAAATTGAAGAAGTCATGAGAAGTCTTCCAACCGAAAAAGCTCAGGGCCAGATGGTTTTAATGCAGAATTCTACCAGACCTTCAAAGAAGAGATAATATCAATACCCATCAAATAGTAACAGAAGTAACACTACCTAATCCATCCTAATAAGCCACTGTTATACCTAAACCACATAAAGACCCAATAACAAAAAAGAACTTCAGACAAACCTTGCTTATGAATATTGATGCAAAGATATTCAGTAAAGTTCTTGCAAACTGAATCTAAGGACACATCAAAATCATCATTCTCCATGATCAAGTAGGCTTCATCCCAGGGATGCAAGATTGGTTCAATATATGAAAATCCATCAATGCAATCCACTGTATAAACAAAAAAAAATCACATGATCATCTCATTAGATGCTGAAAAAGCATTTGGCAAAATAAAACACCTTTTCATTAAAAGTATTGGAAAGATCATGAATTCCCATACCTGAACATTAAAAAAGCAATATATACCAAACCAACTTGAAACAATCCCACTAAAATCAAGGACAAGACAAGAAGGATGCCCACTCTCTTTGTATCTATTTAATGTAGTATTCGAAATTCTAGCTAGAACACTAAGACAACAAAAGGAGAACAAGGTGATAATAATTTAAAAAGAAAAAGTCAAGGTATCACTATTTGAAGTTGATATGATTAAAAATTCTACCAGAGAACTTCTTCAGCTGATAAACAATTTCAGTAAACTGGCAGAATATAAAATTAACTCAAACGAATCAGTAGCCTTTCTTTATACAAATAATAAATGAACTGAGAAAGAAAGCAGGAAAACAACACCCTTCACAATAGTCACAAAAAAAAATATAAAATATCTTGGTGTGACTCTAATCAAGCAAGTAAAATGACCATCCTACCAAAAGCAATCTACAGATTTAACACAATCCTCATTAAAATTTCAACACAATTCATCACAGATATGGAAAGAGAAATTCTCAAATTTATATGGAAAAACAAAAAATCCACAATATCCAAAACCATTCTCAACAATGAAAGAACTTCTGGAGGAATCACCATCCCTGATCTCAAGCTGTACCACAAAGCAATCGTGATTTTAGAACTGCATGGTATTGGTACAGAGACAGACAAATAGAACAATGGAATAGAACTGAAGACCCAGAAATAAGCCCACACAGTAATAGACACTTGATCTATGACGAAGAAGCCAAAACCACAATGGACAAAAGAAAGCATCTTCATAAATGGTGCTGGTTTAAATGGCAGTCAGTATGTAGAAGAATGAAAATAGGTCCATATCTATCACATAAAGCTTAACTCTAATGGATCATAGACCTCAACCTCAACATAAAACCAGCTACAGTGAATTGAATAGGAGAGAAAATTAGAAAGAGCCTCAAACTTATTGATACAGCAGTAAATTTCCTGAACAGAACTCCTCCAGTGGCTCAGTGGCTTAGGTTCTAAGATCAGTAATTGATGAATGGGACCTCATGAAACTTAAAAGCTTCTGTAAGGCAAAAGACACAGTCAATAGGACAAATCAGCAACCTACCAATTGGGAAAAAATCTTCACTAACACCACATCCAATAAAGGGCTTAATATCAAAAATATGTAAAGAACTCAAGAAGTTACTTCCAAAAACTAAATAATCCAATTTTAAAATGGGGTACAGAGCTATGGGGTACAGAGCTAAACAGAGAATTCACAATAGAAAAATCTCGACTTCTCTTTGCTGCCAGACCTCCGCCATCATGGATCGCATGCATACTCCCGGGAAAGGCCAGTCCTAGTCGGCGCTGCCCTACCGCTGTAGTGTCCCCACGTGACTGAAGTTGACGTCTGACAACGTGAAGGAGCAAATTTACAAGTTGGCCAAGAAAGGCCTGACTCCCTCTCAGATAGGTGTGATCCTGAGGGACTCACATGGTGTGGTACAGGTCCGTTTTGTGACTGGAAATAAGATCTTGAGAATCCTTAAGTCTAAAGGCCTTGCCCCGGATCTCCCTGAGGATCTCTACCGTTTGATTAAGAAAGCAGTTGCTGTCTGAAAGCAGCTTGAGAGGAGCAGAAAGGATAAGGATGCTAAATTCCACCTGATTCTGATAGAGAGCAGAATTCACCAGTTGGCTCGCTACTATAAGACTAAGCGGGTGCTTCCACCCAACTGAAAATATGAGTCATCTACAGCCTCTGCTCTAGTGGCATAAATGCTGTTGTGTACACAAGTAATAAAATCACTTTGAGTAAATTCAAAAAAAAAGAAAGAAAAGAAAAATCTCAACGAGCCAAGAAACACTTAAAGATATGTTCAAAGTCCTCAGTGATCAGGAAAAAGCAAATCAAAACAACCCTGAGATTCTACCTCACACCAGTCAGAATGACTAAGATCAAAAACTCAAGTGACAGCAGATGCTGGCGAGAATGTGGAAACAGAGGAATATTCCTTTATTGTTGGTGAGATTGTAAACTGATACAACTCGAAATCAATCTGGAGGGTCCTCAGAAAATTGGAAGACCCAGCTATATCACTCTTGAGCATATAATGCTTCACCATACACAAGGACACATGCTCCACTATGTTCATAGCAGCCATATTTGTAATAACCAGAAGCTGGAAAAAACCCAGATGTCTCTCAACTAAAGAATGGATACAGATCTGTTCATTTACACAATGGAATGGAATATCATTCAGCTATTAAGAAGGAAAACATCATGAATTTTTCAGGCAATTGGATCAAAGTAGAAAATATCCTCCTGGGCTGGAGAGATGGCTCAGTGCTTAAGAGCTACTTAAGACTACTCTTCCAGAGGTCCTGAGTTCAATTCCCAGCAACCACATGGTGGCTCACAACCACCTAAAATGTTATCTGATGTCATCTTCTGGTGTGTCTACATAAAATAAATAAATAAATATTTAAAAAAAAAAAAAAAAGAAAATATCCTCTTGAGTGAGGTAACCCAGATCCAAAAGCACATGCATGGTATGTACTTACTAATAAGTGGATATTAGCCAAAAAGTACAGAATACCTAAGATACAACAAACGGACTGCAAAAAGTTTAACTGCAGAAAGGACAAAATGAGGATACTTCAATCCCACTTAGAAGGGGGAAAGAAAATAATCACAAAAGACAGAGAGAGGATATAGGTGGGAGAACAATTATTTTTTTAATTTAAAAAATTTACATATATATATACATATACATACATACATACGTACATTTTTTTTAATTAGGAAGGAAAGAGAATTGTTTTCTCAGCCAAGCTGAGTTACATGGTCCCTCCCCAAGCCACATAGATTCTGAACTAGGAAAAATTTCGTGCTAAATTGGCACACATAATTCTGGGGTTCATGTGTTAAAATTAAAACACAGTTGCACATCCAAGCTGGGTGGAAAGGTAGGGATTCAGCAAGGCTTCCTCATATGCGTCTAAGCTACAAAGCTTAAGCCACTGATGCTGAGAGCACCTGGTGGGGTAAGTCCTGCTATAGGAGAGTGGCCTAAGGAGATGAAAAGAGAAAAATTAATGGAAACTTAAGAATTCACTGTTCTCAAGCAACTGATCCTTAGAATGTGGTTCTGTGGGGATTCTAAGATAGCTTAATGTGGCATTCATCCATAAATTAGCCTAAAAATAGGCTCATACAGAAAATAGAAGGGAATTTAACTAAAGTGAAATACATAAGAAAGGATGTTAATTCAAATTATATAAAGAGAAAGGGGATATAATTATATATTCACAGATATTAATCTCCTTAGAATGGAGGAATAAAGGAAAATTACATTGTTTTAAGGAGAGAAGGTAGAAATAATAGTAAATGTTTAAGTATACATGAAAGAATAAAGAAATCAGGCATTTGATCTCAAATGTAGGAAATAAGGCACAGAAATAGAGAGAAATCCTATCTCAGCCGATAATAATAATTGTTTAAAATTGTTTTAATTGTTTTGAGTTGTTTTAATTATCAAAATAAAGATATTTATAAGTTTGATGGTATTGATGATATTACTAATCTCTGGGAGAGAGATCGGAGTAGAACATGCCTAAAGAAAAAGAGGCTGATGAATTGAATCAACTTCCGGTTGCCAGACCAAGGACATGCTATTTTGGGAGAGAGGCTCTGTATTTGTGTTAACAGAAAAGGAGAAAGGGCTTTGAACTCCTTTCAAAGCAATATGGATCAGACATGATTAGAAAAGACCCCTCGAAGACCTTGGCTACAGACAGGATAGAAAATTTCAAGAAGACCAAATACAACAGGTAACGTGAACTGCTGACCCTCCACAGGGGAACAACCCTAAAACTGGCCCAGACATAAAAATTTCTGGAGCAGCCTATTGCAGTAAATATTTAAAAGTGGTTAACATTTTTCCTGCTCTAGTGCCAACTCCCATGGGGCCATCTAGCACTATGTAGATCTCTAACTTGGCACTCCATGTCTCCTCTAAGAACTCAGGAAGGGTTCACTCCACCACCCCTGCTGCTTCTGTCCCTGGTGACCCACAGCCTCCCCAGCATGTTGATTTCACTCATTTTCCTCCACCACCTGGTACAAACATAACTTCACATTCATTAACTTATCAAACAGGTTTATATGTTAAATTCTCAATCCACAAATACAATAGGCTTACAACCAATGGACAAAGATATAAACTTCCCATCTATATGAGATAAATTAGACCCATAGAAACCCTTAGAAATAATCATAATAACCTTATCATAGCTAGAGATTCTCCAAGAGAAACATACATGTCGGATCCCATTTTTTTCCCTCCCTCAACCTCCGCCTCCTCTCTCTTCCACTCCTCCCGACTCTTTTTCCACCTACGTCACCACTGTCCAATCATGTATCGCCTTAACATAAACCTACTCCCAAAACTTCAGCTAACCATAGTCAATTAATTTTGTTGATCACAGAATTCTTAGAATTCATCATGCCATCCTTCAAATGGCATGTGTTAGAACTAGTTAGGGGTCAAACTAACCCATAAGAAATAAAGTTAGCTTTCATGTGCTCAAATAAGAAGCAAAGATTCATCCTTAACTGATCTGTGCACCTTAAACAATCCATACAGATATCTTTATAGAACTAAAACTTTGATTGTAAGATTCATATATTACAGAATGAAACACCAAGATGCAGCTCTGACAAGATTAACCCTCTGGGATACTGAGAAGACCTGCTGTTCCAGCTTCCTGTCTGATCCTGCCTCACCTGATGCTCTCTCCAGAGACTTGCTTCTAGAGTAGCTTCAGTGGTCGCTGCTGATTCACAATGATCATGGCTCATCCAGCCTTCTGGATCGTCGTTCCAGTCAAGACTTCAGTTAAACCCTAAACGTTTTAAGCATACAGAGAGTGGAGAGCAAATGATGACAACTAGCCTTCCTTTTAACAAAACCATTTTTCTTATTTCCTTTTGGGTCCCCAAAAATGAATGCTTTAACTCAATTCAGCAAGAAGAAGTTGTGGAGAGTCATCATCCTGATCCCTTGGGTTTGGGATGTCTGGTTATAAATTATAGATAAGTTGTCATTTTAAGGGATAATTTGGAAATGGTATAATTTTGAACAGGAACGAAACTAAATATCAAGCTTACACTTGAGGATTTCTATCTTTCCTTTCCTCTTATCTATTCTTTCTTTTTTTAAGTAAAGAGAAGGGGGTTGAAAAGAAAAAAAGGGGGATAACATAATATAAAAAATTAGATATATGGAGATGAATTATTAACTTTATTCTTAAAGCACTTTATAGCCATAATCTTACATTGGTAGAAGTCTTTATATTTTGATGCAGAATTGAAATTGTATTTTCTTACATTTGGTACAGAATTTATATATTGATACAGGTTTAAGATTTTTATTGGTATAAATATTTCTATATTGATACAAAATTGAAACTTAACATTGTTACTCTTAGATAGGCATTGTGCCTATGCAATTCATTTAATAATACAAGGCTTAAATCCAGTCCTTTTAATAGCTGCTATTACAAACTGTTTATGATAATTAAGTAATGAAAGTATAGTCATGATCAGATAGTAAATTCATGGTAATATTAGATTCTAATTTAATTACAATAAAGTGTTTTCAAAATAACTCAAATAGTAAATAGTTAAGAGTAATCAATGTTTAACATCTTAGTTATACTATATATAGATGGTCTCCAAAAGCATCAGAGGTCCACAGAATATGGCATTCATAATTAATAGATCTTTTGACCAGAAGACATGCCTACTCCGGACAGAACCCCCATCACAGTTCAAAGAAGATTTTGAGCATCATTACATACAGGTGAAGTTGCTCTTGTTGTGAAAAATACCCACTAAGCAAGAAATGCCCTGATTTTATCTGCAGACAGAATACTGTCCAGAAAGGGCAAATGGATGCAGGATAGTGGACTGCCATGCTCTGCAAAGACAGGATAAGCTAGTCCCTTCATAATTTCTGCTTTACTTAAGGCCTGTCAGATTGTTCTCGGCCAGAAGGCTGAAGACAGATGCTCCAATATTATAAGGAATATTGGTGACTATTCAGATATTCAGATATCTCTACAAATTGTATACATTTTGGAAACTATGTCTTTGTGCTTCCTACATTTCAGGTAATATTTAACTCCTCAGATCTCTGACAGGGTTGAAGACTAATTATAGTTTTATAATTGAACTTAAGTTGTATAACATTAAGGAAAATGTTCAAGATTTGAAAGAATGGTTTTCAGATGGTAATAAAAGTTGAAATTGAACATGAGTGAGGTGCAGAATTGTGAACTCTTTAAGTTAGGATAATTGTGTTCAATGTATATCTGAGAGAAAAGAGCCTTTTTAATTGGACTAAAAGGGAAAAATGTAGCTGCTTGTATTCTAATGCTAATTGAGTCCTCCAAAAGAGTTTGCATGAGAGGATCTGCATGTAGCTTCTGATGACCTGTCCCCAGTTAATTCTGATTAGTAAATAAAGATGCTAGCCACCAATAACTGGGGAGGAGAGACAGATGTAGGTTTTATGATTCATGGACTAGGGGCTACAAGAAGGAGAAAAAGGGAAACACCATGCCAGAGGAGTGTGCAGGACAGAGAAGCAGCGCCGCCATGTAAGAGGGCCAAGAGGACAAGGCCCAGAGGGTCTGAGCAGCCAAGATGAAACATAAAAATTAGTTGATAGTAACTCAGAATTACTAGTGGGAAGTAGATTCTAACAGTATGAATATTAAGCAGTTGTCTAGCTATTGTACTGCCTAAGGCATATTAAAATACAAAGGCTGTGTGTGTGTGTGTTTCATTCAGAAATAGAAACTATTGATGCAGGTAGTAATACCACACCAGGATTTATGAAATATTATTACTACAGGCTGATTGTATAATTATACACTTATTGGAAATAATGGCAACTTCTTACAAATTAAAACGGATAGGGTTTTACTGCTATGAACAGAAACCATGACCAAGGCACATCTTATAAGGAATACATTTAATTGGGGCTGGCTTACAGGTTCAGAGGTTCAGTCCATTATCATCAAGACAAGAGCATGGTAGTGTCTAGGCAGGCATGGTGTAGGAGCTGAGAGTTCTACATCTTGTTCCAAAGGCAAACAGGAGAAGACTGGCTTCCAGGGACCTAGGATGAGGGTCTTAAAGCCCACACCTACAATGACATACTTCCTTCAACAAGACCAAACCTACACCAACAAGGTCACACCTCCTAATAGTGCCACTCCCTAGTCCAAGCATATTTAAACCATCACAAATATAAAGCATATTGCTGGTATGCTACACAATCCCACAGGACAAGCAGTTATAGAGAGAGCCAATTTTTTTTACAACTTTATTTTTAAAAAACAGAGATACATGTATAGGTTTTTAAAAGCATATTGGCTTAAAACTATATGAATATATTTTTGTCAGTACTTTATTTTTTTAAGGTTTGATAGTATGCATTGAAATCTTACTAGTTACAAGAGCCAACTGTATCTTAAAAGAGATGCTTATTAAACAATAAGGAAGAGTAAAAGAGAAGGGGTATGGCTTCCTCACAGTACTTTATCCTCTAGTTTAAAGACTTTTTTTTTTTTAATGGGCAAGGAAAGCCTCACTGATGCAGAACATTTTGGGACCCCTCCTTGAAAATTTACAGTCACAATCCTTATGAGAGATGTTATGAAATCAGGTCAATAAAATGGCCCAGATCCAGTAATTCACTGGAGCCAAGGCTCTGTTCCTGTTATTCCTCAGGGTACTAAAAAGCCTTTGTAGATACCTGGAAGGCTTACTCTACCCATGGAAGATGAATTCCAAAGTGTCTTCAGAGACTATACCTAAACAAAAGGAAGAGAACAGGGCAATGGAGTTGTAGAGCCATGAAGACAAGTATAATTCTAATGAGTCAAGGGATATAAACTCACAGAGCTAAACAAGACATATAAAAGATAATTTAAACAATTGAATAACAACATTAAACAGTGATTCAAAGTAAACTTACTCCTATTTGCAACACCTGAGATGGACATGAAAATACATTCCAAGAAGAATTCTGTGTTTTGAAAACACTTAGGTCATGAGAGCTTCTATATGCTTGACCCAGGGTGTGGTACTATTAGGAGGTGTGGCCTTGTTGGAGTAGGTGTGTCACTGTGGGTGTAGGCTTAAGAACCTCATCCTAGCTGCCTGGAAGTCAGTCTTCCACTAGCAGCCTCCAGATGAAGATGTAGACCTCTCAACTCCTCCTGCACCATGCCTGCCTGGATGCAGCCATGTTCCCACCTTGATGATAATGGACTGAACCTCTGAACCTGTAAGCCAGCCCCAATTAAACATTGTCCTTTTATAAGACTTGCCTTGGTCATGGTTTTGTTCACAGCAGTAAAACCCTAACTTTAGTTAGGGTTCTCTTGGAGTGTTCTCACAAGGACTCAGAATTCACATGACTTGATTCCTAGACTATCTTAAAGCACTGCATATGAATTTATTTTATTTTAAAAAGTAACATAGACATGAAGAAAGCCCTTTTTAATAAATGAGTCACATACACACGCACGCACACACATCTACACCATTAGCAAACCCGGTGCCTAAGAAAGAAAGGTTAATAAGAAATTTTTGCCCAGGATTAACAGATACATCTTGGGGCTGGAGAGATGGCTCAGTGGTTAAGAGCACTGACTGCTCTTCCAGAGGTCCTGAGTTCAATTCCCAACAACCACCTGGTAGCTCACAAACATCTGTAATGGGATCCAATGCCCTCTTCCGGTGTGTCTGAAGACAGCTACAGTGTACTCATATACATAACATAAATAAGTCTTAAAGAAAAAAGATACATCTCAGCCATCTGATGAGAATCAAAATTTGGGTACACAACAACAGCAGTATTACTGAATCCAACCCTGAGCCCCCAAATGTTATTATAATGGAGATGAAGATGCCCAGTTACTCCTTCTGTCACCTGCAGGTGACAGTCCATGTCTATCACTGTGAATGGACTCTGCACACTCTTTCACATGGTCAATGTTTACAGTTCTCTGAATGGGAACCAAGAGAAATGAAAGGCTTAACTTAGGTAGAGATGAGTCCAGATTATGTCAAAGAAAGTTCCATAATATGATATATTTTCCTTAGGACTCATTAATTTCATTGTACATACATAGGTATTTTGCCTGCATGAATATCTCTTGTGAGGATGTTGGAACTTCTGGAAATGGAGTTACAAACGAGTTCTACCTTTCCATGTGAGAGTAGGAAATTGAACTGGGTCCCCGGAAAGAATACCCAGGTTCTTAATCTCTGAGTCATCTTCCCCAACCCCTTTTGTTGGTTTTCTGTTTTGTTTGCTTTGTATATTATTGCTTTGTGTTGTTTTGAGACAGGAACTCTCTATGTAGCTATAAGCATGCTGGAACTCACTATGTGGACCAGGCTAGCCTCAGATTCAAAGAGATCCACTAGCCTCTCTCACAAGTGCTAGGATTACATGTGTACATCATTCCATCCAGCTGAAATATATTTTCAAAATGAACTATCTATAAACCAGAGAACAAAATAATAATGAACTATCTATAAACAAAAGAACAAAATGACAATATAAAATTTAAACAGGAACACTGAAAGTTTTAAATGGTACTGTTGCTTGAAATTTTGAGTTGTGATCCATGTTCCCATTATTTTTGGTTAATTTCTTTGAGTGGTTAACTTCATTTCTTTTAAACTTTTTAACTGTGTGTATTCCTCTGCAATGACATGCATGAACCAGTGACAATGTGGAGGAATGGATTTTGTAGCCTATGTGAGTACTAGACATCAAACTCAGCTGGTCAACAATATTTGTATTATGTACTGGTATGTGGGTGTACATACAAACCAAGTGTAGTATTCAGAGAAAATATGAATGAGCCACAAGGATGTCCAACAGAATGAACTCGATCTTAACCTTAAAAGAAACAATGTTTACTCCCTGAGACAATTCTCTGGAATTAACGTCTGTTTACTTCTGTTAAGGACAAAGCTTAAGCCTTAGAATAAACTAATACTCTAAAAAATTTTGACAAAGTAAATATTTTCATTCACAAATAGATTTTATTATTCAAATTGTTTGGTATTCCTGTATTTTGGAGTGACAATATGTCTAAAATTTGAAAGGAGACAATATTCTAAAGAAGGAATGGATCTACTAATCTTAATCAAACACCACTGAGAAAACTCAGATGGGAAAATCATGTAGTGTGTAGGGCTACACCTCATTTCTTAGATGGCTGGGGAATTTTTTTCAGTGTGAGTTCTTTCATGCTTGTTGAGACTACTGCTATATGCAAAGGCTTTACCACACTGATTACATTCATAGGGTTTCTCTCCAGTATGAATTCTTTCATGGATTTGAAGATATCTTTTACGTGCAAAGGCTTTATCACATTGATTACACTTATAGGGTTTCTCTCCAGTATGAATTCTTTCATGGATTTGAAGACTACTGTGACATGTAAAGGCTTTACCACATTGATTACATTTATAGGGTTTCTCTCCAGTATGTGTTCTTTCATGCTTTTGAAGATTACTGTTACATGCAAACGCTTTACCACACTGATTACATTTATAGGGTTTCTCCCCAGTATGAATTCTTTCATGCATTTGAAGATAACTATTACATGCAAACGCTTTACCACATTGATTACATTTATAGGGTTTCTCTCCAGTATGAATTCTTTCATGAATTTGAAGATAACTATTACATGCAAACGCTTTACCACATTGATTACATTTATAGGGTTTCTCTCCAGTATGAATTCTTTCATGGATTTGAAGATACCTCTTACATGCAAAGGTTTTACCACATTGATTACATTTATAGGGTTTCTCTCCAGTATGAATTCGTTCATGGATTTGCAGAGTACTGTGACATGTAAAGGCTCTACCACATTGACTACATTCATAGAGATTCTCTCCAGCATGAATTCTTTCATGTATTTGAAAATAACTGGGACATGCAAAGGCTTTACCCCATTGATGATAGTCATGCTTTGTGTCTCCAGTATTAGTTCTACCTACTTGATTACAGTTCTGATGTGTAATGAGTTTATCTTCTTGATTATGTTCACAGCATTTCATTTCCAAATGAGTTCTTTTGTGTAATTGTAAAGAGGATTTACCACTTTGGTTCCATTCATAGAGGTCCTCTTCACTATAGGGTGTCTTCTGTATTTGAAGATACCTGTGATGGGTCAAGCTTTTACTGCTTAGCTCACATTTATCACTTCCTTTTCCTATATGAGTTTGGTCATGACTCTGAAGAGAACTGGAAGAACTCAGAGTTTTACCACAGTGACTGCATTCATAACATTTTCCTATAGTGTGAGTCACACTACATGTGCAAAGTGAACCAGGACAGACAGAAGACTTTACACTTTCCTTGTACTCATAGGGCTTCTCTCCAATGACAATATTTTGATAGATTCCCACTGAAGCTGGAAAACCAAGTACTTGTAAACTTGTATCATATTCACCTCCTCTTTTCACAAAGGGGATGACTACATATCTTCTAATTGTTCTAGGAAAGAGATCTGTACACTGCTTCTTTCCATATCCAGAGGGACAGTTGATATACCTATTAAAGGAAGAATAACAAATAAAAGTATGGTGTTCACATTGCATTCACATAACTTTTTGTTCCTCATAGACATGTGGTTTAGGGATTCAAGTTTCTCCACTACCATGCCTTCTTGACTCACATATACTACCTCTCTCACTATACTAAGATACGTCCTGTAAGTGTATGAGTAACACCAGTTTTACTATGGAGGATTTGCTTAAAACAGGTCTTAGACATACATTAATCCCCTAGCCAATGTGTTTACATTTTCCAATACTTGAATGGTGTAAAACTAAGTGGATGCACTTGTTTTTAAAACAAAAAAAGACTCAGGAGCCAGATGCTGTGGTGAAACCCTGCTAGCTCAAGGCAGAGAAAACACCCAGCTGACCTTCCTGCTCTACCCGTGTCCCAGAAGGTAAAAAGCTCCTCCTGCTCCATACTATCTTAAATACCTTGAACTCAAAGAGCCTTTTCCTTTCCTGGGTTTTCTCCCTGTTCACTGGTCAATTGCTCTGCCTCTTGACCTATCATTCACTTTATTTAAGACTTGTTTACAGAAAGCTCTTGGGTTAAGAAGGTTTGTGCTCAAGCTTAACCATACCACAACAAACTGGTTTTTCCAGTTCACAATCTTGGCTTCAGAATGTGATCAAATCCTGCAACAAAGGACAGTACTACAACATGGTTCTCAAGTGGCTGTGATTACAACTGTGACATCTGTTCAGGCTTTATGTCCTTTCCTGCTTCTTAAAGGAATAATTTGTGAACACTGATCAGCTACCTAAACACTGAGGTATATGAATGGTGTTGTGAGAATTTAATAAAACTCACAAAGCTGTGCTTGGTTAAACTTTTCTTTTTTCATTAAAATTCCAGGATAACTTAAAATTCCTTCAGAAGAACATATCTATCAATTTACACACAAAAATTACCTTCCATGACTTTGAGAACTTTGACAATGATCTTCAATATTACATTCTTCCCACTTGTAGCCTAAAATACAGTAACAGAAACGTATATTACTGGAAATTATGCAAAATTAAATTGTTATTTTTATTGAACTTTAGAACAATGCCTGATTTGTTTTCTTCCTCTTTCACAAACAAAATCACAGAAGAGCACCCATCTCTTACAGAGGCTTAGAGATGCCTGTTAGAACTTTTTAACTTAAAAAGTGAAGGAAAAGTCACATTATTACCTATACAAGTAAGGTTCCAGTAGGTTTCCAGCATCACGTCTTTGTAGAGACTCTTCTGAGAAGGATCCAGCAAAGCCCACTCTTCCCGAGAGAAGTTCACATGCACATCCTCATAGGTCACAGCATCCTAAAGTATACCATGTATATGTATATGTATACAGGATATATATATATATATGAAATTGTGAAGCTGACTACATTTTAAATGTACATTTTAATGTATACATTATTAAATATCTATGTAATTCTATGTGTTTAACATATTAATTCTGTGTCAGAGATTTTCAAATGCAATCACCAATTCATTTTAGAAGGAAACAGTAAAGGAGAACCACACCTCTCATTTCTGTTCACACCGAGTAAGAGACTGCATTTCAGGAAAAATGCCTACTAACATGTAGAAAGAGATACAAACAGAGCAGCATAATTGAAAATACATCAGCAAAATTATATCAAAATTATTAACTTCTAAAACAAGGGGAATACATGGGCTAGTGTGGTGGCACTTGGAAGTGCCAGGGTTGGGGTGAATCTGAGGCCAGTGGGAAAAATTCCACCAAAACCTCCAAATACAAGGGCCCCTCCTTTCCAGAAAGAAAAAAAAAAAGCTATTTTAGTTCCAAGAACAGTTGAAAACAAAACAGTTGTCAAACAAAGCTACCTATGACTCCCAACCAACCCCCCTGGAAAGTCATGTCCTGAATGATTACACTGAGTCAGTCTGAAAGTTGCTTCACTCTATTAAAAGTACATAGTACCCTGCCTAGTTACCATTGTTCAAGCTCTGCCCCAATGTTTGCAAGGTATATAATCCCATTAGAATCTGCTCAGAGTCCTCTCCCCCTTAAAGTAGGATGGCCCCATCATGTTGGAACAATAAAATTCCTTTTGCTTTTGTGAGTCTCATTTCAGGAGGTCCAAGTAGAAGTCCAATTCAAGCCTCACAAACTCACCTTTAATCCCAGCCTCAGGTGGCAGAGGCAGGTAAATCTCTATGATTTCCAGGCCAACCTGGTCTACAGAGTGATCTTCAGGACAGCAAAGGTATATAAAATGACCCTGTCCCAAAGATACACACACACAAAATGATAGAAAGCACATAGGAGCTCATACAAAATTCCTCCAAAGAGTTAAATGACTTCAGTGAACATCAGGTTTCACATGGCTCACATCCATAAATACAGAAAAAAGACTCGGGCGCATATTTTAAAATTAAAAAAAAACAAAAAACAAAAAAACAAACATATGGATTGCCATAAACATGCACTTCAGTTTCTGGAGATCAGCATTAATGTCCTGCATGCCATTCTGGTGTGAAAAATTATAGCCTCCTCCAAAGTTTAAAAGTCAAGATTTGGGAAAAGCTCGGAATCATAACAAATGTTAAGACATGTAGAAAAACATAAGACAGAAATATAACACAAAAATATCAGATTCGAAAAATGGCTTCTCAACAGATAGCAATTGCTTCTATTTTACCTTCCATTATATAGGGAGAGAATCTGTAAGGAGGGTGAATAACATACCTTCCATAATTAAACAGTTTGCTGTTTGGTACAGCACCCTCACAACACATTTTCTCTATGTGCAAAGAAGAGCATGTGCATTTTCTTTAAGGGCCCTAGTCTCACTGATAATTTCTGAATCTGTTTCAGCACATGCCTGCCATCTGAATTTTTCTTTCCAAACCACACAGGTGACATCAATTCCTGTCCCTGTTGATTCTCTTTTTCTCTATGAACCTAGGAGTCAGGAATAATAACTGTGCCACAGACTAAATATTTTGTCTAGAGCTTTATCAGTCCATTATCTGTTCATTTTGCCTTGATTTCACAGGACAGAACAAGGAGAAAATATGTCAAAATATGATACAACCAACCTGTCTTAGTGATGGTTCTATGGCTGTGAAATGCAATATGACCAAGGAAACTCTTAGAATAGAATACTGTTGGGACTGATTACAGTGGCAGTACACTGTCATCTTGAAAGGAAGCATCATGGTGAGCAGGCATGGGGCTGAGTGTTACATTCTCATCCACAGGCAGACAAGCATAAAGAAACACCTGCCTGGCTCTGCTTTTGAAACCTTCAGGTCCACCTAGAGTGACACACCTCAGCAAATGAGGCAAGCCTCCCACAGGTCACACTCCTTATGCTTACACACTTCTACTAACTGAAG